>NC_067495.1:36144619-36444619 GCF_947179515.1 Apodemus sylvaticus
AAATGTACTCTTCTTCCGTCTTGATTTATTTACGTCAAACAAAATGTTTTCACAAAATTTTTAAAGAATAAAGATATTTCTTGAGATATCTCTTTGTTTTTCATCTTTGACAAAATTCTTTGATAAGCATCCATGAGGAGAAATCCTTAGAAAATCAAACACCTGACCAAGTCCCCACCCCTACCCCAGTTTGTATACAGTTTGTGAAGGTATAAACTTTCACAGTGAAGAGTTCATTTCTATGGAGAAGGTAGAACACTCTGCAGTTCTCAACAAGTATCTTGGAAGTCAACTCTTCACTCTACACATGTCCTCTTTTTGCTTTGGGTAAGTCTCAAAATACTGAACACACCCATACTCAAATGCAAAAATGAAATACTATAGCTTCTGATTCAATGGCTTCTAGAGTGGGACGTGCTAATCTGTAGGTTGTTTGCTTTCATTCTTCTGGGGGATTTTTTTAGACACTCTCTGGCCTCTCACATTAGGCAAGGTTACTTCAAACCCTAAGCAGTGATTCAACCTTAGTCTCACAAGTGCTGCTGTTAAAAGTCTGAGGCACCATGTCCAGCTTGGTCTGCATCTTTATCAAGTTCTCAGGAAATGCTGACGTCATTGGTCAGCAAACATTTTGAGAAACAAGGGATCTTGATTCAGTTGTTGTAAATAAAATGATTTGGAGTCAAGAAGGCCAAGTTCAAACTCCTATTCTTCTAACAAGCCATTGAACTCCCTCTCTTTTGCACTGGGTGCAATGGTATCAATTTTGCCCATTTAAGGTAAAGCTATAATGAGATAAATACGTGAAAGAATTGTGTAACCATTTCCCTCTGTAGGTTGTATGGTTTTATTACTGTTTGCTTTGAAAATAATTGTTATTTCTGCATATGTGCCAGCACTTTGACCATGATTATTGCCTGTTGACTAAATACACATTGCATAGTTTATCTTTGATCCAACAGGAAATAATTGGTGCTCCATCTACATCCTCAATACTCAAGACTGGCAGTGTGTTGCTCTTTGATGACTTCACCTGGGTCATTATAGATGATTGGATTCATCCTATTTCTGAGGAAGCAGCAACTTCTGCACAAAGTTCTTAAGCAGGCAGAGCTGTGGATGGGGTTAGGTGTTTGAAATCCCAATTTATCAAGATATTTTCTCTGGGCTCAGAACTCATCTTCCTGCTTGGCAGGAGCTTTGCACAAAAGAAACCTTCAGTTTCTACTCAGCGAGATGCCTTTGAAATAACAGCCTCTAGGAGGCAGTGAGCTCTGTTTCAAGCTGCTTTTACCAATTCTGAGCAGCCTACCAAGAAAAGGGATCCCTCGGTACTTTTTAGTACTAAATCTTCTCCCTTACTTAATTTACATGACTATAATGTTTCCTTAAAAATCCTGCCCACAAAAGTAGGTCTGCAAGCACTTCAAAAGAGTGTTGTCAGAATCGACCTAGATCAGCAGAGTCAGGCAAATGATAATTGAAAATTCTTTTGAAATTGAAATGTTGGAAATTTTTGCTGACTGGATTTTATTTTATCATTTAGGTCAGTACTTTTTAAAATTTGGTTTTAAACATTTTAAAATGAAATCAATAATTAGGTTCAAAACAAATCTACCAGTGAAGATTCTCTGCTAACCTGTTTTTCGCTGTCTAATGTCCCCAAACAAAACCATCCTCACTGTAAAGTGCAGGTTAATGGTACTCCTCAAGTTTCAATGTGCTTCTGAAGTCCTTGGGAATCTGTATTTTGTATCCACTAAATGCTGGTGCTGTTGTGTTGAGTACACTTAGAGAATAGTGGATTTCTGACCCAGAGGCACCTTGCACCTTGCTGTGTCTTCCAGTGTGTGTGTGTGTGTGAGAGAGAGAGAGGGGGGAAGGGGAGAGAGAGAGAGAGAGAGAGAGAGAGAGAGAGAGAGAGAGAGAGAGAGAGAGGGAGAGAGAAGAGAAGAGAAGAGAAGAGAAGAGAAGAGAAGAGAAGAGAAGAGAAGAGAAGAGAAGAGAAGAGAAGAGAAGAGAAGAGAAGAGAAGAGAAGTGCCTCTCTATGCTAGTAGTTCTCTAACTTCAGTCCTAGAAAGCTTGTCAAAATGTAGACTGGGGTTCCACCATGATTTTCTGAATTAGTCTGCCTGGAGTGGAGCCTAAGGATATGTATTTTTACCTGAAGTGGTGCTGTGCCTCTTTGACCATTTTGAGACCTCTGATACAAAGCATTCTAGCAATTAGCTTTCTTTTTTTTCTTTTTCTTTCTTTTTTAAAAATGTTCTATATTCTTTGTTTACATTCCAAATGCCTTCCCCTTTCCCAGTTCCCCCCTCCCCATAAGTCCAATAAGCCCTCTTTCCTCCTCCCATTCCCCAATCACCCCCTCCCTTTTCTCTGTCCTGGTATTTCCCTACAATGTTGGATCAAGCCTTTCCAGGACCAGGGGCCTCTCCTTCCTTGTTCTTGGGAATCATTTGATAGGTTAATTGTGTCTTGAGTATTCAGAGTTTCTGGGCTAATTAATATCCACTTATCAGTGACTGCATTCCATGTATATTCTTTTGTGATTGAGTTACCTCACATAGGATGATGTTTTCCAGTTCCAACCATTTGCCTGAAAATGTCATGAATTCATTGTCTTCAATTGCTGAGTAGTATTCCATTGTGAATATATACCACATTTTTTGCATCCATTCTTCTGTTGAGGGACATCTGGGTTCTTTCCAGCTTCTGGCTATTATAAATAAGGTTGCTATGAACATAGTGGAGCATGCGTCCTTATTGCATGCTGGGAAATCCTCAGGGTATATGCCCAGGAGGGGTATAACAGGATCCTCCAGAAGTGTCATGCCCAGTTTTCTGAGGAACCGCCAGTCTGATTTCCAGAGTGGCTGTACCATCTTACAATCCCACCAGCAGTGGAGGAGTGTTCCTCTTTCTCCACATCCTCGCCAACACCTGCTGTCTCCTGAGTTTTTAAACTTAGCCATTCTGACTGGTGTGAGATGAAATCTCAGCGTTGTTTTGATTTGCATTTCCTTAATGATTAATGATATTGAACATTTCTTAAGGTGCTTCTCAGCCATTTGAAGTTCTTCAGGTGAAAATTCTTTGTTTAGCTCTGTACCCAATTTTTAATAGCGTTATTTGGCTCTCTAGAGTCTACCTTCTTGAGTTCTTTGTATATATTGGATATTAGCCCTCTTAATCAATTCTAAAATAGTATTCTTGCCCTGTAGAAACCAGGGAATAAATATAAGCAGAGTGCAAATGTTATTGTTCAGTGTGAATGTTGAATGATATTTTAACTATTGTACAAAGTACTGCCTAAATCTAAACATCTGAGATTTGCAGCATAAACTAAAACATTTCTCCAACTTCCTGTCTCCAAGTGGTATAGTTGACTCAAGATTCTCAACTGCATAAAAAATACACCAATATAGCAAGAAATTGCACAAACAAATACACACAGAGTAGGGGAGGGCAAGGGGAAGGAGAGAAAAAAGGAGAGGGAGAGGGACTTTCTTTTTTTTTTATTCGATATATTTTTTATTTACATTTCAAATGATTTCCCCTTTTCTAGCCCCCCACCCCCTAAAGTCCCATAAGCCCCCTTCTCTCCCCCTGTCCTCCCACCCACCCCTTCCCACTTCCCCGTTCTGGTTTTGCCGAATACAGCTTCACTGAGTCTTTCCAGAACCAGGGGCCACTCCTCCGTTCTTCTTGTACCTCATTTGATGTGTGGATTATGTTTTGGGTATTCCAGTTTTCTAGGTTAATATCTACTTATTAGTGAGTGCATACCATGATTCACCTTTTGAGTCTGGGTTACCTCACTTAGTATGATGTTCTCCAGCTCCATCCATTTGCCTAAGAATTTCATGAATTCATTGTTTCTAATGGCTGAGAGGGACTTTCTATCAGAGACTTTCTATGCTGGATTGCAAGACCTTTGCCTTTATAAAAAGTTCCATCAAAGCAAATCAGGTCACAGCATGAACAAATAATAATATCTGCATGCTATATTTCTGAGACAAGACCCCAGCTATGTAGTTCTGTTGAAGATACAATACTCATAGCACATGTTAAAAAATATTAATGCAGATATATACAAATGAAATTATGTCATTTGAAAGAAAGTGGATAGAACTGGAAATAATCATGTTAGATGAAATAAAATAGACTGGGAAAGATAAAATTGCACATTTTCACTCATATACCAAATCTAGACTTTATATATGAATTACATGAAACTAGACTGGGAACGGTCATTTGAAGGTGGGAGTTACATAAGGGTTATGCACGGTACATTCATTTATATATCATACATATGTATGAAAATTTCATAATGAAACTGGTCACTTTTTTTTTACAAGGCCAATATTTATTTTTTTTTATTCGATATAATTTATTTACATTTCAAATGATTTCCCTTTTCTAGCCCCCCCCCACTCCCCGAAAGTCCCGTAAGCCCCCTTCTCTTCCCCTGTCCTCCCACCCACCCCTTCCCACTTCCCCGTTCTGGTTTTGTCGAATACTGCTTCACTGAGTCTTTCCAGAACAAGGGGCCACTCCTCCTTTCTTCTTGTACCTCATTTGATGTGTAGATTATGTTTTGGGTATTCCAGTTTTCTAGGTTAATATCCACTTATTAGTGAGTGCATACCATGATTCACCTTTTGAGTCTGGGTTACCTCACTTAGTATGATATTCTCTAGCTCCATCCATTTGCCTAAGAATTTCATGAATTCATTGTTTCTAATGGCTGAATAGTACTCCATTGTGTAGATATACCACATTTTTTGCATCCACTCTTCTGTTGAGGGATACCTGGGTTCTTTCCAGCATCTGGCAATTATAAATAGGGCTGCTATGAACATAGTAGAACATGTATCCTTATTACATGGTGGGGAGTCTTCTGGGTATATGCCCAGGAGTGGTAGAGCAGGATCTTCTGGAAGTGAGGTGCCCGCAACTGGTCACTTTTATGCAAGCCAAAAAAGACATCTTCAAATTTAAATGAGTGATAAGAAAGACCTTAGTCAGAACCATTGGAATAAGTGTAGGATTAAATATCATATTCTATGGTAGGGGAGAGAAATCAAGATAAACTATTAATTCAAGTAAGTGTAATTTATAGTCAAGAAGTGAGGGCATTGGTTGGAACATTTTTAAGAAACATCAGGAATGAAAAGGAGATTTTGGCAACATCAAACTGACATGATTCTTGATGGAGGCAGGCCAGAGTGATTAAATATTACCTGGGGATTCACAAAATGAATACTGACTAGTGACTAGTGTAATGCAGAGAAGTTTAGTGCTATTAGAGACATGGAGTTTCAAATTGGTTCTAATAGAATAAGCAATGCTTCAGAACCTGACAATTTTATGTTACAATAGATGTTTAAGGGTCTATGTTCAAGCTGGTTAACTCTCATGGAGTGTCCATTTTGTTTCCTATAAAATTGGATCATCAGGACAGACATTGACTCTCGACTTTAGCAAATGCCTCCGATCCAGAGAGGTTCGTGCAATATTGAGAATGCACATATCTGAAACTTTATCCTAGGCTCCTAGATCGCCTTCAAAGTCTTCTGCTAGCCTACTTAACAGAGTGGTGAAAATCAACATGAGTCAAGGATTTATATAGTAGACTATACCACTGAACAAACACTTGTTATGGTCACAGGCACAAGTCCACTCAAAAACTGAGATTTCCTTGGAAGAATATAAAACATTTCCCCTTCTCATGCTTTACCAGTATATAACAACTCTCCAGGATAATAACAATATATTATAATTAAAATATCAACAAGATACAAACTGTCCTGGGACATGTATGTAAGGAAGGGAGAAGTCAACAAGACAAAAACAAAAACAGAGAATTTGAAATGTTGGGAACCCAAACAACAATAAAAGACTCCTAGCAACTAGTTTCATATAAAGTCTCACTATCAAATCCTATTATCTCAGGTCCTAGTAATTGACAATGTTCATCTGTGCAAATATTTTTCACTCTGAGGAGAGAAAGGAAACATCAGAACTGAACTGATATGACATATGTTAGAATTATCCGACAAAAATTAAAAATAACTATAATTAATATTTAAGGACCATAGTGGGAAAAGTAGGCCAACTCGAGAACAGATGGGTAATATGATTAGAAAATCGGAATTACCTGAGTGAATCAAAAAGAAATGTTAGTTGGGAACTCTCTGGATGAAAAAAAAGAAATTCTAGAAGTAAAAGAAAATAAATACTGGAGCAGAAATGAAGACACAAAATCATCAGTAGATATAACAGCATAGAATCAAAAAACTTGAATGTAGCTCAGTAGAAGTATCACAGACAGAAACATAAATAGTTAAATAATGGAAAAGACCAAGATCCCAAGTAGAATATCTAACTGCAGAAAAGTATCAAAAAGATACAATTACACATAATTGGAATACCAGTAGAGAGAGTAAAATGAAACAGTAACCATAACAAAATAACCAAAAACCCTCCAAAATTAATGTCAGGAACCAAACTATATGTCTGATCCATATAGTTCAGAGAACATCAAGAAGAATAAGTTTTCATCAAACTACACTTTCTTAAAACATACTCAAACTACAGAAAACCAAAGCCAAAGAAGAAATCTTGTAAGAGACTTAAATGGGGGTAGTATATTTACAGAGGAACAAAAATAATGTCACTAGTTATCAGAAAAAGAAGCAAGCAAGAGGTGAATGGAATAAAATGTTTACTTATTGAAGGGAAAAATAAAAGCCTGCCTAATTAAAATTTTTTGTTTATCTACATAAAATTATATGTCCAGCAAAATCATGCTTCAAGGTGAAAAAGATATAAAGACTTTCTCAGAGAAAACCTGCAGACCTGTCCTACAAGAAGTTAAAAGTTATTCACATTGAAGGAAAATAATGTAGTTCAGAAACTTCGATATACCTATAGAAAAATATTAAGGAGTAAATAAGATTAATCAAAATTTTCAGTTTTACTTTTATGGATTGCTTAAAAATTCTTCATTTATAGCAATAACAAAAAAGGGGAAATCATTTGAAATGTAAATAAAAATATATGGGTAAGTGTGTCACAAGACAGAGGAAATGGGAATACTCTGTTTTAAGTTCAGGACATGTGAGTCAGTGTAGTTGTAGTTAAAGGTGAGGTGAACTTCAGTCAGATGTAATATGCATTGTTATTTTTAGAGCAACCACTATTTTTAAAAGAAAGTATAGTTAACAAACCAAGAGAGAAGATCAAATGCTCAGTTAAAAACAATAGGAAAAAAGAAAAGTGAAATGTAATAGGAAAATTAAAATTACAATACATAGTAGTACAACTATATCAATAATAAGCACAAATGTGATTTGTATAAATATAAAATTATTTATACGTATAATAAGTCAAGCAGAAGACAGTAACTATCAGTGAATTATGGAAAAAAATACAAAAGATCCAATTCTATGTTGTCTGCATACAATATACCTGCCTTAAACTTAAAGGTTCATAGAAGGTAAAAAGAAAGAGATAGAAAAACATTTTTCATTCCAGTACTACTCTAAAGACAGCTCAAGTGAAGCATGATTTTCAAACACAATTATCTTCAGAACTAGAAAAATTATCAAAAATAAAATGGTGTGTTATATAATGATTAAGGAATCAGTTCTTCAAGAAAATACAAAAATTCTGCACATACATACACCTAACAACAGGGCAACAGAATATATAAAGCAAGAACTGGTAGATATGGGGGAAAAGTAGAAAATTTAACTGTTTTATATATAGCAAACACATCTTTGTTCTGTCAGTGATAGATAAATTAAGCAGGTATAAAATATGGATATAAATGACCTGGGCAAAAGTAAGAGCAATATGCCTACTGCTGTGGAAAATACATTCATCAGATTTTTATAAAGACAGCTTTTATATAGGGATGCAGGTTAAATAGGGCAAACAAGATATTGGAAATAAGAAGTGATCATTCTCCACCCTGGAAACCATTGTAAATCTATAAACCAGGAGGCTTAGACTAAGGGAGTTATAGAAGGAAGGAATAAGATTAGACCAGCATTTTAACATGTGGACATGTGGTCTAGGAAAGGTTTTTCTTTTTTGTTGTTATTTGGTTTTTTTGGTGTTGTAGTAAAATCAAGCTCTGTATCCCAGTAAGTTTGGAAAATAACAACAGGAATCCCCATCCCCATAATGAATACACAGGGCCATATTAACAACTCTAGAAAGATCTTTTGTTAAGAAAAAAGAAAAACAATTTTTTAAAAATCCAACCATATGCAAACTAAGGTAGAAAGGATTTTTATAACCATACTAAATTTTTTAATAATCTGAAAATACAATATTAAATTTTTCATCAATTTCTATTCTTTATTTTTCTCTGTATTTTGCATATAGCTTTTATTTTTTAATTATTTTCTATATTCTTTGTTTACATTCCAAATGATTTTCCCTTTCCTGGTTCCCCCCTCCCCATAAGTCCCATAAGCCCTCTTCCCTCTGCTCATTCCCCAATCAACCCCCTCCAACTTCTCTGTCCTGGTAATCCCCTACAATGCTGCATCAAGCCTTTCCAGGACCAGGGCCCTCTCCTTCCTTCCTCATGGGAATGATTTGATATGTGAGTTGCATATTGGGTATTCAGAGCTTCTGGGCTAATATCCACTTATCAGTGACTGCATTCCAAGTGTGTTCTTTTGTGAATGAGCTACCTCACTTAGGATGATATTTTCCAGTTCCAACCATTTGCCTAAGAATTTCATGAATTCATTGTTTTTTTATCGCTGAGTAGTATTCCATTGTGTAAACATACCACATTTTCTGTATCCATTCCTCCATTGAGGGACATCTGGGTTCTTTCCAGCTTCTGGCTATTATAAATAAGACTATTATGAACACAGTGGAGCATGTGTCCTTATTGCATACTGGGGAATCCTCTGGGCATATGCCCAGGATTAGTATAACAGGGTCCTCAGGAAGTGTAATTCCCAGTTTTCTGAGGAACCGCCAGTCTGATTTCCAGAGTGGTTGTACCAGCTTGCAATCCCACCAGCAGTGGAAGAGTGTTCCTCTTTCTCCACATCCTTGCCAACACCTGCTGTCTCCTGAGTTTTTAATCTTAGCCATTCTGACTGGTATAAGGTGAGCTCTCAGGGTTGTTTTGATTTGCATTTCCCTAATGACTAATGATGTTGAACATTTCTTAAGGTGCTTCTCAGCAATTAGAAGTTCTTCAGGTGAAAATTCTTTGTTTAGCTCTGTACCCAATTTTTAATAGGGTTATTTGGTTCTCTGGAGTCTAACTTCTTCAGATCTTTGTATATATTGGATATTAGCCCTCTGTCAGATGTAGGGTTGGTGAAAATCTTTTCCCAATTTGTTAGTTGCCGTTTTGTCCTGATTTAATTTTTTAAAAAAATCCATTCGTAACAACAACAAAGCCATTTAAATCTGCCCAGTTGAAGATTTCTAAAAATTGTTTAATATGGATACTCTCTATTGTTTTGTTTTGTTTTTTCGTTTTTCTGTTTTGTTTTATTTTCTTATGTTTTTGTGGTCCCATTGACATCACTGGGAGCCAATAAACTTCAAGACAGACATTAAATATAGTAAGCCCATAATAGTCATATAGAATAGATGAAGATTGCAGATCACTGAACCTTGGAGTACATCAAGAGAAAAGTTTGAGTTGGGTTTACAAGTATCCTGCTTGGATGAATAGAAAGTGGGAAATAGAGTTGTGTTACCAATAGCAATATAACAGTTGCCATAACCAGTTTGGTGGGAAATGCCCAACTGTTGGATATGTTCCTTTTAAAATATTGCATTAGCCTGTCTCTACAAATCATCAGAAGACTGATGGGAATTTAGGTCTGGATTTGGCAGACAGGTGCTGATGTGAACTGGAGGTTGGTCAGCCTGAAAGTGATATGTCAAAATGAGGAAATCAAATTTATTATCAAGAAAAATTTAGTGGGTAATATTAAGATCAGAGGTTATAGAAACAGTGATTTAAGTGAAAACAAATTTCTAAATTTAAAAATGTAGAAAATTTACTTAGAGGGAAACAAAACAAAACAAAACAAAACAAAACCTAGGTGGATAGGTAAGAGGAGAGGAAAGTGTTGAGTCAGAATTCATTATAGAAGTGAGGGATGCTTTCAGTGACATAGCAGACAAGTCTACTGATTACATTTGTTGGCCAAGGGCATAGTAGGGTGCATACAATGAATAAATCAAGCCAAGAAATTGACAGAACCTATTGAAACTCCATATAAATCTCTATATGCTAAACCATTTCAAATATTTGAAGTTCTCTTTTCACTTTGTATTAATAATATTCAGCTATGGATATCTGCCAAGAGTTTAAGAAAAAGAAGACTGAACGTTAGTTATGAATTGTGTTCTTAAAAGTCATTGTTGAGTTTTAAATTGGTACATATATAGAGTCTACCTTGAAGTGGCTCTATAAGGGAGTGGGAAGGGCAGAGGCAAAGGTAGCAAGCATTAACAGTAAAAAGGATCTCACTTGTTTTGTAGTCCAGAGTAGCTTTAAACTGACAATCTTCCTGCCTCAACTTCCCCAGGACACGTATAATAAATATAAACAAGTACTACCATGTCCATCATGAGTTACTTTTCCAACTGTTACTTTAAGACAAGAAATATAAAGAGCTATTTATAAATGGGAGATATCACAGAAATAAGAAAGCACATTGGGTCACTGAGGTCTTTTTATCTACTTGGGAAAGACATCAGCCCATTTCAAAGTACAGAAGAAGGAATTTATAGAGTTTGAGAATATACTAGAAAAGAGACTAAATTACACTAAAAGAAAAATAGGGGATGCTATAAACGGGTGAATTATATTGTCCTTATAGAGAAGGAAAATCATGGCTTTGATTTTCACAAATTAAAATTTTGAGTGCAAGTGTAGCTATCATGTGTTTAATAGCAGCAAACTGAAGGTAGTTTGATGGCTTGAGATTTGTTTTTTTTATTTTTTGTTTTTAAGATAGAAAGGAATGAGTGCTGAAGAATCTTGTCAAATGTTAAAGAACATTCTAGTATTTGAGGGCTTGGCAATAAAATGACAATGCACTGAGAAGAGACTAAATAGTAAAGAAGAAACAATCTCTGTCATAGAGTTTGTATGTGAAAACAACAGTACAGTGTCTACTTATTGAGTTTCAACGTTGGCTTTTACATATAGAGAAAAAATTGAAGTGGGAACAGGGCAACTTAAGAAAGTCCACATAATATATGTTTAGTTTTCCAGAGAATTCAATACACATGATAGAGAAGGATTTATTCAGGATTTATTTTGTAGATAAATAGCTTATTAGAAGAGCCTGCAATGACCCAGAATGGGGTAAATAGAAGATTGAATGGTGACCTTCCAATTCTATCACATGTCTAAGTAGCTGCTAAATGTGGATGTATGTCAGAATCATCAGAGTATTTCAAATATCTTGTATAAGACCTCACACCTAATTTTCATCTCAGTGGTCTAAAGTATGGTGACCTACTCCAAATGTGATCCATAGACTGGCAGCATATCAATCCTGTGGGACCTTATTAGTAATGACAGCTTTTTGGCCCAACTTTCACTATTAAATCAGAGTGAGTGTTTTAACAAGCCCCAATACACATTGATTTGTACATATGTTAAAGCCTGAAAGTGCTGGACTGAAGCATAGTCACATGACCACTATTTTGATGCTCACTTATGAGATTCTAATGTGCAATCAGAGTTGAGACCATCCCTGCTAAAGAGAAAGTGTCATTTTAAAATTTCCTTAACCTCCTGTGATAACAGTTCATATCATTCCACATATATACCAAAAATAGTACATGTCAAAGTGACCTTCATGGTTTTGGTAGTGTACCCTAGTTATATAAAATATTGTTACAGGAAGCTGGATGGGGAATATGTGAGAACTCTGAACTCTTGGTTGTGAATCCTTGTTAGTGTCAGTTGTTTAAAAGCAAAAATGAAGGCATTTTAAGAGAAGAGAGATCATGTCTAGCATGAGAAAAACTGTTGTCTATCATTATTTATGAACTGAACAGCGCCCGTCATTCATTGGGAGGTAGCCATTGGAGGACTTCAAGCTTACAACATTTTCAAGTACCACCCAATAAAGGAAAATTCAGAAACAAGATACAAACAAGAAAAGTTAGGAAGACTGACCTTGCACTTTTTTATCAAATAAGTAACCTCCTCTGTTTTTGTTTGTTTGTTTGTTTGTTTGTTTGGGGTTTTTTGGTAGTGATTAGGCAATGGCTCAACCCATATTGCCAGTTGTCCCTTCAGTGTTTTTTTTTTTTTTTATTTTGAGATATGCCCCCATTCCTAGATTGGCCTTGAAACTGCTTTGTTGCCCAGGTTGCCCTTGAATTTCTTGCCCTCCTGTCTTAGCTTCCCTATTAGTTTTTATTGCAGTTCTACAAAACCAATTCCAGAAAAAACTTAAAACTTTGAACTAGTCTGAAGAAGTGGCTCAGTGGGTAACATCAATTGCTGTGTAGGCATCAATACCTGAGTTTAAGTTCCCAGCACCAGCCCGGTGGTGATGGCACACCCCTTTAATCCCAGCACTTGGGAAGCAGAGGCAGGTGGATTTCTGAGGTCAAGGCCAGCCTGGCCTACAGAGTAAGGTCCAGGACAGCCAGGGCTGCACAGAGAAACCCTGTCTAGGAAAAAACAAAAAAGTTCCCAGCACCCTTGTAAAAAGCTTACGATGGCCACATATACTTAAAAATTCAGTACTGTGAGGGACAAGAACAGGAGGATCACTGGGGCTTTCTCTGTGCCATTCTAGTTCCAGATTCAGTGAGAAACCCTGATTCAAAGTAATATGGCAGAAAAATGATAGAGCAGGACCCCTGACACAAATATCAACACCATGCAACAAATGCACACACCAAAAATCGTAACTTAAAATATATAATCAAAATCCTTTTACCCTCTTCTCATCACTCATTGAAACTCTATGTAGACAAAGACAGAGCTGAAGCATGGTGGGTAGCCAGTAGACTGACTCTTTTGCATGGTGATCTGTCAAAACTATCAGACTTCACCATGAGCTTTCCACATTAAGTTACTTGCTTCCCATTTGGGGTCTTCCTTTCTAAAGTAATAATCAAAACATGTGAAAATGTTTCCATTTCTGAATGGCCTGCCCTTTAGCATGTCAATTTTCCTAGCTTGTTATTTACAAAGAAACCTACAAAGTCTGCTACTACTTACTATAATAATACAGAAGCACTCTGTAATATGTACTAAACACATTTCAGAGTTTAACTATTGTTTGAAGTGGTTAACTTGACATGGAAAACAATTTATAAGGATAGCTTGCTGTATTTTCTGTTTTTTTTATTACCCAGTGTCTCAGAACTAACCAGAGTAACAGCTAAGCTCACCCACTTCTTAAATGAACTGAAAGCTTGTTTGAGGTCTCTAGGCTGCTTTATATTGATTCTGAGAACATTACAACTACAATAAAAGGAAAAAATGACAATGTTTAAACTCATTTATTCTTTCTTCCAGTGTGCTATTACTTCTACAAATGCATATATTAATATCTTCTTGTATAGTCTCTTGAGAACTGTGCTAGAAAACCGGTTAGCACACCGGTTTGTTTTTAAACTGCTATAGTATCTTGTACAAACATACAAGAATGTGTACTCAATTTTATTCTTGATTTGGTTCTTGTTTGCTTGGTTTTGTTTTTGTTTGTGCTTTTATTCCCTTGCTCTATGGGAACAAGGCAAAACTTTTTATTTAGTAACCTCTCAGTATTTGAGTAGATTTTAGGAGAGACTGCTTAATGGATGCTGATAATGCCAAGGAGAACATATAAGACTGTCTGTTTGCCTGGAATATTAGTTTTAACTATCACATTTCTTCTCTTGCACAAATTGTGGTGAACACATGAATAAAATAGACTGAAACTCAGCTCTTTCCTAGACAGATAAGGGAGTATTGCTGTTAAAATATGGCAAATGATTACATAGACATTTATACACACAAGGTTTTCAAAAAGGACCTAATCTTAATTTTCAATGCAACTTTCCTGGAGGAGATCTAACCTGATCTAAGCTATCTAAACTGAGGCTATTCCTTCTCACAAATCCAGACTAGAAAGACAAAGAGAGACTACAGATTGTCTATTTACAGAGCAACCCTTCTAGGATGGTCCTAGATCCTTAGTAATGCTGATTTATGCATCTTCCCCTAAATCGAAGTTGCAGAACTCTTGAAAAAATTACATATGAACACTTTCTTGATCATATCAAAGATATTTCTAGAGAATCTCATGTTGTCAAACTTTGCCACAATAGAACATTTCTTTTCCTTACAAATAATACAACCCTCACACCATGAGAAAGACAGTAGCTCTATGACAATAACATCACTAGAGAGCCAAAAATATGAGATTTCTGGGCATTCAATTAGGCCATCATCTGCCTCATGAATAGCACTCCTAGACAAAGGTGCCAGTGCTCATTTTCTGATTGAGATCAAGGAAGGTTTCTCAGTACACAAAAGAATAATTAGGCACCTCTAATGGATATTTCTGATGGGAACCAACAACACTATATTACAGCAATCCTGTTTTGACAATAAGGAAGCTGAGGGCCAAGGATGATCATTTGCTCAAGGTCATCAGGAAGTTATTCAGTTGGCTATGAACAGAAGTCTGTGTGAATCCCATGTCAGATTGTTTCTAGAAGGTCATGCCACCTCTGGAGCTTTCCTCTCTTTCAGTGTACCTGATAATACTCACTAGTCGTTAACTTTTTCCCCTAAAAATCAGTAAAGGAAAAAAACCTGAACAACCCAATAATCCAAAGGGCAAGAGACCTGAATGGAATAGGTATTTCATACAAGAAAATAGCTGCATAGATAATGACCTTGTGAAAAGGGGCCAAGTTAGCTATAGTCACCATGGTGATGCAAATTAAAGCCAAAAATGAGATACCAGTGGGCATCCACTAGAATGGTAAAAGTCAAAATGATTTAAAAAAAAATGCTAACTATTGCAGAGGATATTAGGTAACTTCAGCTCCAACATATTGCTGATGCTGATGTAAAAGGGTCTAAACACGTTAGAAAACTTAACCTAAATATGTGTTTGCTTGCTCATTTTAATATTTCACCCCAAATTTATATACCCAGTCATATGCAGACATTGGCCCCTGAATTCTCATTGGACATATCTTTATCTACTTTGTATTCTGTGAATAACTTGAAACTGGAAACTGTGAAGATAACTACAAATCTACAGCAGACCTATTTCTTCTTAGAGAATTACCAGTACATCACTATATGCCTGAAAGAAATAGTGACATATGTTTACGGACTTTTTATTTAGAAAAATACCAAAAATGAAATTACCTAAAAGGTACACCAACATAAATGGGACAATAAAATGCAGTACCTTCTCACAACGAATTACAAACACATTGAATATAAACAAAAAACTACCTAAAAGCATAAGAAAAGTGGAATGTGAAGGATATATAATGAATTACAAACACATTTCACATGTATGTTAATACTATACAATTCTATTTATAGGAAGCTCAAGACAAACAAAACTAATCAATACTAATAAATTTCAGGAAAAAAACATTTTCTATAGGCTTGGTGGCAGTATTAACTGGAAAGGGACATAAAAGGTCATTTGGTGCTAGTTTGATCTGAAGGATACTGTTATGGGTGTCTGTGTAGATAATACATGAGCTGTACATTCAAGGCATGTATACTTTACCATATACAAGTTGTATCTCAGTAATAATTATACACATACACATACCATTTAATCAGTGACCCTGTCAATAGGGTGGAAGAGTACAAAGCATCCAACAATGGTAATTACCAACAAGAAGAAAGGTAGCCCAAATCTTGGCAGACAAATCCACGCAGTTTTACTGAAGTCCAACACACTGCCACCATGGAGACTTTCAACACCTGTACTGGCAGCACAAATGATGCATAGAGAATTTGTCTCCACCAGCACATACTCCCCAGACACATCACTGCCTGGGAAAGAATCCAGTGAACACATCAGCTGTCTCTCCCACACACCTACTGCCATAACAGCCGAAATACAGAAATGTAAAGATAGGGACTCTTATCCAACTTAGGCAACCCGCCAGCGTTTGCTGTCAATGGAGAACACTGAAGCCTGAGACCTACTGAGATGTTCCAGAAGGATTCAAAGAAACTTCTAAGTATATTGCTAAGCTTGAGGGTATTTTTTGTTGTTGCTTTTCATTTTGTTTTTTAAATAAGTAAAAGTCAAAGATATAGCTGCTTTTGTTATCAGCAAGAGAAAGATGTGTAATCATATCATTCTACAGTTTTCAGTTCCTGGCAAAATGCAGACCTAAGCCCTTCTTGAGGAGTTATGATACAGCCTTGGCATCAACATACCCTAGAACTACCATATTCTTAACTTTGCTCTTTAAAAAAAATATAGTAGAGATATTCCCCTAAAGTGAAAAAAGTTTAATTAGTAGCATTGTGTTATATGTGTATGTATGATATATATATATGTATGTATGTATGCATGTATGTATGTATGTATGTATGTATATCAGTGAACTCAAGACTACCTGGAGAAATATTAATTGTGTACCTATTATGTGTATCATTATGGGGAAATACGGAAAGATTGGACATGAAAAGATTATCATGTAATTCTAGCTTTATTCTCAGCGATGAGTTTCTTTACTCCATAACCATGTTTGAATATCCAAATCATAGGGGTGGTGGTATTGAAATAGTTTAGTGTTTTCAGGACACTAAAAAGCGCATTCCAAAGCCATTATGCGTTACTGAACATTGTTTGAGTTTATGTTTCCCTACAAGCCAATCCTAAAACAAGAAATCAAAGACAGTTTATTTGGAGGATAACTAGATGTGGAACAAAGAAGTAAGCCAGAAAAGAGAGAAAGCCTAGAAGGGTGGGTGATTTGGCAGGGGAGTGGAGTGCTGCGGGCATCTGGATCATAATATCACTAGGAAAGCTCTGGGAAGCAAATTTAAAACATACCCCAGCATGATCCCACCCATGGAAAGGGAGCTACATCAACTCCCATCTGCCATTGGTTGAAGACTTCTCCCAAAGAATGTTAATTTCCCAACACTTCTGGCTTGCCAAGCAGATGGCAAAGTGGGCTCTTTTACAAAGAAGAGTGTATGTGCTGGCATCTGAAGTTGGGCAGGTGTGTTCTCAAGAGATAAGGGCTAGAGGATTTAAACAGGTTGCCAAACACATCTGCTACCAAATAACTTTAAACAATTGGCCAGAAAATGTCTGTGCTTGTGTGATCTATGTCTGCCTTTGGGGAATGTACATATAGAATACTTAAGGTCCATACCAACTAAATCTGCACAGTTGTAAATCTCTCGTTGGTAAGTGGCCTGTTAAAACATAAACTCAAGAAATGGAGCCAAAATAGTTCATCAGTACCTTGGGCCTAAAAGGTAATTTTTTCATTTTTACTACCTAGATTACTTCCTGGCATTAGCAATCTAGGTCATAAAATTTCACAGACATACCTCCACCATCATTAAGCCAATATGAGCATTCAGGTTCCAACTTATTAGTAGAGCACCTGCACTAGTGCTCTTCTCAAAAGTTCCAAACCTCTGGCGAAGTCTCTGATGAACTCTGAACTTCTGATCATAATCTGGAACTCTAATGTAGAGGTTACTTCCTCAAATATGTCTTCCCTTAATACCTCAGACCTGTGTTTTAGAATTCCACACAAATTTTGTGATTTTGTCATTCATTTTTCTTTTTCCTGAATGTTCTGGGAAGGCAGAACTGTATGTTATGCTCACATTACCGAAGTTAAGATTTACTCAAAGTTGTTAAGAATTTTTTTTTTACTTCATAAATAGAAAAATCATCCCTCATCTATCCTATTTCCTGTCCTATTCTGTATTGTATGGCAGCCGACTACTGTATGCTTGGTTGTACACATACACACTTATACGTCCTTTACCCTTCCCTACACACCAACATGGTACATCTAGTCTTTGTATCCCACTTTATTGTTTTAGAGTCTCCTGTCATAGCAACATACAACATGACACTTCACTTTGTGGTTTTCCCAGGCTAACCAGTTCAAGAATAATGTTATGCTTTAATGTTCTTAATCCCATCAGGGTTTACATAGAGCCCAATATAGTATAGTCACATAATACCTGTTGAATAAATGGCTCTTTACAATAACTATTAAGATACAAGATACAGTTTCTGTATGACCTCTACTTCTCAAGAAAGCAAAAAGTCTCTTTCATGACCACCTGTCTAATATCAGAAACTTGTTACAGCACATCTGTGAGCCTGAAAATCAGTCAGCATTGTCAGCATCAAAGAAAGAATAACTTAGAGTGATATATTCGGATATTAAAACAATTTTTCTTTGCTGGCTAGGTAAACAATCCCAAAGGCCTTCTGTCAGTGAGATTGCTCAATGCTAGTCACTTGTCATTTACAGTAGATCTAGTATGCTCAAGGAAAGAAGCTTACTATTCTATGGATGCCCACCATCTCTGAAGTAGCAAGAAAAACAGACCTGCTAAATCTCCCCCACACAGCCTTATGCTGGAAGGGTGTACCAATAGAAAAATGGTGGATATGGTTAGAAATGGAGGATTTTTCCCCAAATTGCCTTCCTTAATGCCTTTGTTGAAGATGATATAGCATCACATGCAATATTTTAGGTTTCCAACAACACTGTAGCTATAAACAAAAAGACTATAATTGAGGTGGTGAAACAAACAGATGAACATCTAAAGCGACCTGCCTATTTGTCTCTAGCATGTAAATAATAAGTTCAAATTCAACTTCATCTGTTTTTTGAAGATGTAAATGATATGCACACGGCACAGTAAGAGCCTATGGGCACAAATGAGGTATTATACACTGCCACCAAAGGAAATTTTAATCAACAAGAAACAACAAACTCTGAAGATTCAATAAGCACATCTTTGTTGGGTTCTTGTATGTCCAGCACTGTTCTAAGTGTCTAGGATATATAGGATTAAATGAACCAAAATCCCATACTCAGAAAGCACATATATCCTATTGGTAAACCACCTTTGTGAAAGGATGCTACTTGAGTCCCCTAACACCTGTCTTCCATCTGATGTTTTGCAGTAAATGTAAGGCTGCTATCCTTTGTTACCAGTAAGTTTTCTTCTTTGTCTCCCTGCCTCTACTACCAGTTGTTGGTAACTGTTAATTCCATAGATGTGAGGAGAAACATTACTAATCAAATCAGGCCAAATTGATTAAAGTAAATTTAATTTATATTCACAGGCTGTCTTACCCTAAGGTAGAGTTCAAAGGGTCTGCACTGGACATAAGAAGGATAGGAGTTTTATATCTAGAGAGAAGTGGGTTTCTTCTGACTATATCTCTGATATAGGAGATATGTCAGGCAAATAAGTAGGGGTTAAAAAACAAAACATATGGATCAAGGACCTCCACATAAAGCCAGACACTCTGAAGCTAATAGAAAAGAAACTGCGGAAGACCCTTGAGGACATCGGTACAGGGAAAAAGTTTCTGAACAGAACACCAATAGCATATGCTCTAAGATCAAGAATTGACAAATGGGACCTCATAAAATTACAAAGTTTCTGTAAGGCAAAGGACACCATCAAAAGGACAAATCGGCAACCAACAAATTGGGAAAAGATCTTCACCAATCCTACATCAGACAGAGGGCTAATATCCAATATATATAAAGAACTCAAGAAGTTAGACTCCAGAAAACCAAACAACCCTATTAAAAAATGGGGTACAGAGTTAAACAAAGAATTCTCACCTGAAGAACTTCGGATGGCAGAGAAGCATCTTAAAAAATGCTCAACTTCATTAGTCATTAGGGAAATGCAAATCAAAACAACCCTGAGATTTCACCTTACACCAGTCAGAATGGCTAAGATTAAAAATTCAGGAGACAGCAGGTGTTGGAGAGGGTATGGAGAAAGAGGAACACTCCTCCACTGCTGGTGGGATTGCAAATTGGTACAACCACTCTGGAAATCAGTCTGGCGGTTCCTCAGAAAACTGGGCACCTCACTTCCAGAAGATCCTGCTATACCACTCCTGGGCATATACCCAGAGGATTCCCCACCATGTAATAAGGATACATGTTCTACTATGTTCATAGCAGCCCTATTTATAATTGCTAGATGCTGGAAAGAACCCAGGTATCCCTCAGCAGAAGAGTGGATGCAAAAAATGTGGTATATCTACACAATGGAGTACTATTCAGCCATTAGAAACAATGAATTCATGAAATTCTTAGGCAAATGGATGGAGCTAGAGAACATCATACTAAGTGAGGTAACCCAGACTCAAAAGGTGAATCATGGTATGCACTCACTAATAAGTGGATATTAACCTAAAATACTGGAATATCCAAAACATAATCCACACATCAAATGAGGTACAAGAAGAAAGGAGGAGTGGCCCCTTGTTCTGGATAGACTCAGTGAAGCAGTATTCGGCAAAACCATAACGGGGAAGTGGGAAGGGGTGGGTGGGAGGACAGGGGAAGAGAAGGGGGCTTATGGGACTTTCGGGGAGTGGGGGGCTAGAAAAGGGGAAATCATTTGAAATGTAAATAAAAAATATATCAAATAAAAAAAAGCAAAACATAAACATAACAAAATAGTCATAACAACCTTCTGAAACAAAGGCATGGTTGCAAGGTGGTCATAACAATTTTTTGAAACAAAGACTTGGTTGCTGTTTCCTGGAACAGACAATGTGGAACCATTAATGAGAAACAGAGGCTTAATCATAAATAAGAATGAACCTACTTTGATTTACTATTAGATGGCTTTCAGGCCTAAGATGGAGGCAGGCTGGTTTATCAATAGAAAACAAGCATGATGCAAAGGATGCTTCATAGAAAATTGAAAGTATATACTCTTTCCACATGTTTTCTTCTGCCTGGTTGGTTGAACATGCTTGTAGCTGGTAGTGGAATTCTGCTTTTTCTCTGAGATTTCTATGGAATATCTAAGGTTTCCAGGGCTTCAGGATTCAAAGTAGGACAGAATTTGAGTGCTTCTCTTGACTGTTTTGTCATGTTTGACCCTTTGACTTTGCTATGCCAGTATCCTCTATCCTGTGCTGAACTATAACTCAGTCTAATGCAAAAACTAAATTAATCAATATCCAAATGCCCAAAGCTGAGACAGAGAGAGTCTACTTTGCCAAAGAAACTCCCATTAGGGTCAATATTCTGAGCCCAAGATTTAAAGCTGGGCTGGTTTACTTACTAAATCTGTGATCTGAAGCAATCTGTTTAAATTCCTTGAAACACAGTTTCCTTGCCTGCAAATGGAGATTATAGTCTCTACTTCTTCAGTATGGTAATTAAATGAGGTAATGCTTGTAACATTTTTATACTATCACAATAAGAACTTGGTATTTTTTTGCATTGTTTCCTTAACATCTACTATTTTCTCCTGGCTGATCTATATTTCTTTAGTTTATGTGCACAGTTATCTCAGTAGAGAGCTATTGTAAAGTACATGGCGTCATTTTTACACTGGAAACCTGTGCTGCAATTAACAAGTGCCAACTTTCTTTTTTCTTTAATGTTTTATGCATATGAGTATTTTTCATGCACATATGTCTATGTACTATGTACTATGTACATACTCAGTGTCCATAGAGGCCAGAAGATTCCCTGGAATCAGTGTTACAAGCTTCCATAAGGGTGCTGTAACTAGAACCTGGGTCCTCTAGAAGAGTATCTAGTGCTCTTAACTGCTGAGCCACCTCACCAGCCCCAAGTGCAACCTTTCAAACATATGCTATTCAGTTATTCTCTTAAAATATTTATATTGATACATGTCAATAATTTCACTTTCCCCCTAATCTACTGACAGAAATTTCATTTCATTGAGTATTCTTTTCTTTTTAAGAACAACTGAAGATTTAAAGGGAAAATGGTAGCAGCAAGGTAAATAGAAGACACAGATGGAAGTATTCAGCTTGTTCATTTTGATTTTGCTCTCAGACATTTTCAGAATCACACTCTTGTTTTAGAAACTATTGAAAATGACATTTGATTTTTAGTTTATTCTCTAACAATCATGAGATAGGTTTCATCATCATGATGCCCATTTTACAGATGAAGAACTGAGGCATATATGCACCAATGCTAATACTGAGATTTGAACCCAGTTAGCATGTCTCCACCAAGACACTATGCCACCAATATCAACACATCTCAGAAGACCCAACACCTACCCAAGCTGAGTCACAGAAATAATCTTAGCCTTGGTCATTTGTTGCCAGGTCAAAAAATGAAAGCAACAGTTAAGAAACTCTTTTAAGTTTTGAGAATATTAACTTTTGTGCGTACCTTGAGAGAAAAAATTATTTATCAAAGCAAACTTATTATCTGGTATGATTCTCTGTTGTGCTTTGCATCGGCTATTCATCCTAATTTTCACAGTCCATCATCCAAGAGAGGTGTTTGTATGTCATCAGGTAGTAGAACATTCTATTGTCAGTGTGAGTTAAGTCATTAGCCTTACTTTCCACTGTTCTCATCCTTACATTCAAGGAGAAATGTAACATGATGAAGAACTCATCTGATATAGGCCTTTTTCATAAACTATAACTTTAGGTTGTTAATTGTAATTTTAAATATTTTATGGTTGTGGAATATATAGTGGTTTGATCTTTTTCCATAAGTTAATACTATCAAAAGTGTGAATTTTGCTGCAATGCAGAGGCTCATGCTCAGAATGTATTCATCTCTGCTTTTGTTTGTGGAGGAAAAGGAACAATTACATGTATGGGTGTACAAAATCATTCCTAATATAGCTGTCTTTTCCCTAAAGTTCTGACTTAGTACCACTATACTGTCTCCTGCAAACAAATTATCGTAAGCTTGATAGATAGAGAAAAAAAGACAGGAGAGGGGAATAACAACTACTCATTGAAGATCAAGCCCAGTCTCACATTGTAATTCTTTCCCTAGTGCCACCCAGGATTGTCTACTGTTTTACATGCATAGTTCCCTGACCTCCAAACAAGCTTCACTGGGGATCCAAACAAAGACAATGACATTGGGCATCTAATTTAATTCAGCTTCATTATTTGAAACAAAGAGATAATCCTTCCCTTAAAGGGTCATTGTGGTAATATATAAAAGGCGCTTGGCCTGGAATATAGAGCTAACATCCTTGTTAGAAATTGTACTTTCTGGGCTGGAGAGATGGTTAAGAGCAGAGAGAATTCTTCCAAAGGTTATATTTTTGAGCCAATATTGCCTACTCAATGTGCAGACCAAGGACAGACATGTTTTTTGTTTGTTTGTTTGTTTGCTTGCTTGCTTGCTTGCTGGCTTGCTTGCTTGTTTGTGGGAGTTTATCTTGGGACATGTTATTTCTATATACCTCTGGTTGATTTGGAATTTACTATGTAGAGGAGACTAGCCTCCTGGTAATTCACCAAGATCTACCTGACTCTGCCTCCTGAGTGAGTGCTGGAATCAAAGGCTGGAATCAAAATCAACCAGGACGTCTAGCAATAGACTTTGAAAAGACACGATGGCCTTTAATCTTTGTACTGAAAAGGAAGCATCAGACAGATCTCTGAGTTCCAGGCCATTCAAAGGTATACAATGAGACCCTATCTCAAAAAATAAGCAGATGACACCTGAACCTAGCCTCTGGCTTACACACTAACACACAACACACACACACACACACACACACACACTCACACACACATAAGACACACACACTCACACACACACACAACACACACACACACAAACACACACACACACACACACACACACACACACGCGCGCACGCACGCATGCACGCACGCATGCACAAGTTCATTCAGTTCCCAAATTCTTCCATGTATTTTTTTCCACATCTATGCAGCACATGCTCCAGGCACCATTCTGAGATAAGACAATGTAGTAGTAAACCAAACATACAGGTACTCTAGCATGGCAGAATTTGTATTTCCTTAGGGGTATCAGAATTTTGAAACAAAGAGACAGTGTAATAGTATATTTCATACTGGAATTAAGTTAAAATAAGATGTTGGTGGTGATGGTTTTTGTTTGTTTGTTTTTTGCGTGTTTGTTTGTTTGTTTGTTTAATTGAATGTGTTATCAGGGCATATGATTAAAGGGAAGTGAAGGAAATGAGCCCACAGGTCTAGTAGGTCCCAGAATTTCATTCCAGTGAGAGCTAAGAATAAGCAGTAGGTATACAGCAAAGTCAGAAAGGGCAAGGCTCTGTGTAGTTCTTCCCAGTCAGAACACAGGGTTTTATTCAGAACATGATAGGAAATCCCTAAGGAAGGTGGCATTTTTTTATAGGTTCAATTTTCTTCATTTTAAATAGCCAGAAAAAAAAAAATCAGAAACAGAAGCCATCTGACTCCTAATGTACTATCCTTCCTGCTCAGTTCTACATTCTCTAAACCTGAATGTCCTTGGCTTCTTGATTTTACTTCCCTTGCATGATTGGCTGTGGTCTTCTTCCTAAATCTAAAAACAGTGTCGCCAGTTGTGTGCATTTGACTCCTTTGCCATTTGGCCAACCAGGTTCAACATTCTCCTATTTCTATGTGGATTGTTCCTGTTCAAGCTATTAAACAAGATTCATTACCCATGAACTTGCTCAGCAAGTATTTAAGCTTAGCCATGAAAGCAAAGTGATAACATAAGGAAATGAGAAATAGTAGCTCTGATTAGAGTTTAACTTCCCAGATTTCTGTGAATCTTCAGATATCAGGATACTTTAATTAACTAAGTGAAAATTTCTTCCAGATTATGGAAATAATTACATTATATTATCTTTCTTATCCAGATCAATATGAAATCAGGCAAAAGCTACAACAGAATCCTGCAACTATTTTTCCCCTTCACTAAGACCATTTTTGTTTGGTTTGTTTCTCAAATATCAGCTTCACTAACTTCACATTGAAAGCAGATCTGTTTTCCTAGCCAAGTCATGGAAGACAAACTTAGCTTATTTGGGAAATTAGAAAATGGGGTTGTTCAAGCTGATTTTCAGTGCCAACACCCAAGGTCTGGGAATTTACCCCTGTGAATTAAGGATCGAAACAGGCATGGTGGATTTTTCCAAACCTATATAGCCATTGCAGTAGTGACAAAAGCAACAAACAGTTTGATATGCATGATTCCATGTAAGCATGTGCAAAGGGAAATGTGTGACTAGATAGTCACTTGTTTGGCTTCCTCCACAGCTTAAATTTGGTATCCTCTGAAAAATGTAATGTTTCAAAGGCAGAATGATTATTTCTGTTCACTTATTAAAGGATGACTAACTTGCTTTTGGCTGCTCTACAAATGAATCACGGTAACAGTCCCCAACTTTGGACTTCTGGTGCTCTGATGTAATGCATGGCTATTAAAAGAAGAGGAAAGATAGTGGGTGAGAGTGAGATCATACAAAGACAAAACGTAACACAAAGTGAGCTAGCGTAATTTATGAACTGCAGAGACCAGATCTATTTACTTCAAGGTGTTTTATGTGACCTGGGTAAGGATATCTTACCAGTTACTACCTGTCCACCTATAGCAGCAGAATATAGAACCTAATTAAGACCTAAAATTTGGAGGGATTCAGTGTAGAAGATATGGAGTGGGGATTTGGTAATGAATATTGCTTAATAGCTGTAACAGGAACAATATTCATAGAAATAGAAGACATGAAATTTGGAGGCATTCAGTGCAGAAGCACCCTATCCCTTGTAAGTATTTCTTTTTTGTTTTTGTTTGTTTGTTTGTTTGTTTGTTTTTTCAAGACATGGTTTCTCTGTATATCCCTGACTCTCCTGGAGCTCACTCTGTAGACCAGGCTGGCCTCAAAACTCAGAAATCCACCTGCCTCTGCCTCCCAAGTGCTGGGATTACAGGCATGCACCACCACTGCCGCCCGGCTCCTTGAAAGTATTTCTAACTGAATTTGATTTAGTGTGATGTGGAAGGTAATATTTGAGGGCAAGATAAACAAACCAGCAATCCCCCTTCTTTTTTTAAAATATGCACAGCCTATTCTTCAATAACAGCAGAAAATGGGGTGGGGATAAGGAAAAGAAGGCAGCTGAGAAAATCGGATGCTGTGTTCCAATGGGGGGTGACTTGAATTGCATCCTGCCAGAGACCAAGAGAGCACACATCTCCTCCAAGTCTTTCCTCACAGGTGAGATGCTGTGTGATAGTTTAAAGGTGTTCCCAAAGCATGTTAAAGACCTGAGTGGTCAGGGTCAACATCCTGTCATCTTTCCTCACTCCCTTTATAGCACCAGCACCCCCCAAAAAAATTAAAGAGATATTGCATCAGATCTTGTATTGCACAGGTATTTTTCCTATGGTAACCAGCAGTCAGGAGCAGACAGTTCCCTCCTTCCACATCCCTTCTCTACCCTCCTCTACAAGGTGTCCCTGCTGTCTTCTGAGGAAAGTGTAAGTGTGCCAAGGAAAAGCAGAAAGGAAATTAGACACTGGCCTGTGGTGACCGGCAGTCCATCCTGGCTTTGTCCCAGGTTCTGGCAGAAGGGGATTAGAAAGGCCAGTGCTTCCTCAGAATGAAAAATCACTCAGAGAAAAGAATCTTTTAAGTGTATCAATTTTCTTTGCCCTGTTTTCTTTCCACATTTCATCTAGTTTCAGATCTGTCATTACCTTAAAAGAATGTCAAAGTGTTGGAAATAGTAACTCAAGTAGCTCTAATAAATCTCAAATTGTCATTTATCATGTTAACTTTCTTTCACCTAGTATCTCATTATACAGTTTACAGATACCATTTATATTAGAATAATATGACATTACATGTACAATGGTAGATTCTTAAGAATCCACACCAGGTCCTCTGTATATATGTTATGGTTATTGGCTTGATGTTTTATGAGACTCCTTACAGTGGGAACAGGTATATCTCTGCACCTTTGCATGCTCTTGAGACTCTTTTCCTCCTATTGGGTTGCCTTGTACTTGTCCAAGTAGGAGGGTTTTCACCTTGTCTTATTGGACCTTGTTTTGTTATGTTTGGTTATTGTCTCCTGGAGGCAGGTTCTTTTCTGAGGAGGAAACAGAGAGGGGGTAGGTCTAGGGAGAAGGGACAAGGGTGGGAGCTGAGAGGAGTGGAGAAAGGAAAACTATGGTCAGGATGTATTATATTACAGAAGAATCTATGTTCAGTAGTAGTAGTAGTAGTAGTAGTAGTAGTAGTAGTAGTAGTAGAAGAAGAAGAAGAAGAAGAAGAAGAAGAAGAAGTAGTAGTAGTAAAAGAATCAGCTAGGTCAACATCCTTTTTAATCACTGAAACTATTCTATCTGAAGTCTTGGCCATAAAGAAGTAGAAGGGCATCTTTAGGATGTCCAGCATACATACCTAAAGTAAGCAGAGAAGCCATGCTAGAGGCCCACAAATCTTCTAACCAGAAAAGGAGAAATTCTAAGTAAGCCTGCAAATCTTTCTCTGGCAATTTCAGACACTGTAGGAAGAATAGAAAAAAGTATGAAGACAGAACCCAACGCCTTTATTATTTGTTCATATTGTTATGTGATATTGATGTCGAAAGATGAGGTTCAACTCGCCTTTAT
The DNA here is from genome assembly GCF_947179515.1 of Apodemus sylvaticus. Taxonomy (NCBI): domain Eukaryota; kingdom Metazoa; phylum Chordata; class Mammalia; order Rodentia; family Muridae; genus Apodemus; species Apodemus sylvaticus. Next base: position 36,172,287 of record NC_067495.1, read on the forward strand.
AGTACTTATTGAGTGTGTGTCGGCTTAATGGCATTTATACATAGTCTTATAATAGTTGTACAAACACAGATTTTCCACTGACCCATGTGACAGATTCAGAGTATCTTAAGGACCAAGGCTATTAATTTGTCATGTTTTCTCTGTCCTTTCTTCTCTGAAAGCATATAAACTAATTTATTACTGCATTTGTGAGGTGCTACTGTTTACATTATAGAAGAGCTGAGGCATAGCTTCCATTCTTTGGCATTTTCTTTGCATTTTTTCCACAAAATCCTGCAAATAATACATTTTACCACAACATAGAATATCAGGGTTCTACATGTCTCATTGGGGATCCTTCGGGAACATAAATCAGAACATCCTAAGGCCACATATATATGTAGATATCTAAGTACTATGTGCAAGATATCTGACCATAACTCTGTGAGTGTCCAAGAGTAAAATGTGTTTATATTTTATATGTACTCATTAGAAACAATGATGAAGCCTGAGTTGTTTCAAAAGACACAAAGAGGAGTTTCAATTTTCACTTTCCATTCAGTCTTCTCACCTCTTATTCCACAGTGCAATTCCACAGGCTCTCCCTACCAGGTGAGTGGCCTGGTACCACCCAGCTGCTTGTCATTCATTCTTTGTCACCCTACTACTCAGAAACAAGAGCTAACCATTACCCCATTAGAAATTCAAGGCAATTACATCTCACAGCATCTCTACTGCTCAGTTAAGGAATCTCCCATCTCTAAATTCAGTAAGGTCCCTTCCCATTTTCTAAGACTCTCAGCAATTGTCTGATAGGACAATGGTTAATATACTGCCTAACTCTTTCCATGTGTAATCCCAGAGATTAAAAGTAGAACTGCAAAACTGGCAGAACACTAAATAGTTTATATCTCCTCAACATGCAGGACCTGATCATTATAGAGAACGGCTGGAAAAACATCCCCTACTGGAATTGGGTGCAGTCATGTATGTGGCTTAACGTGATCTTTTTTGGCCGCCTTTTCTCTTAACATATTTACTAATCATTCTAAGAGAGATTTCTTACACTGCTTATGGTAACAAACAATGCACTAAATATTACATATATATATGTTTTCCATATCACTCTTCTAGTCTATTCTGACTCTTTCCCCTAATGTCTTTACCTCTTGCCAAAATCATCTCATCTTTACATTCTTCTTTATTTTTTCTTCTTCCAAAATAACCTTTTAAATTTGGAAAGCTTTGGTGACAAGAATGATCCTAATCAACACTTGCTAGCCTGTACTCGGACAAGAGTGGATAGAAAGATATTTGCCGAGCTTAAAACCACTGAAAAACATTTTTTTTCTGGCAATTAATTCCAAAATGCTAAGACAAAAATTTAGCATATGGTTCAAACTATAAAAATAGCCTCCTAGGTATATCTGAAAGACTGTATGTGTATGTGAGAGAAATGAAAATATTTTAGTTAGACATAATACAGTAACATATTTTCTGAACCTAAGGGCTGGTGTTCATGAAGAGATGTAGGGGAGGGGGACACTGGGATTTAGGATGAACAACTACATCTCTGGGCTAAGTAAAGTACTTTAACAGCTGGTGCTTCTCAGACATTTTCAGAAAAGCCTACTATCCCACTCCCTCAGACACATGCATGCACAGGAAAACATCTTAACCAATAACCCATTTAGAACAGATTGAGAGAAGATATAGCAGGATCATGCAGACACTCTTGGGAGAGTTCACTCTTTGTTAGCCAAAGCCATAGATATAATTGTTTATTTAACACCCCAACACATGTCTCCCACTGGCCTCATTTTGCAGACAGGCCACATTTACAGAGGTAAGACAAAGCTACCATGCTAATAACTGGCTGAGGAGTTGAAGCAGTTAATTAGAGGCCTATGTATCTGTAGTTAAAACAGGAAGATGATACAGTTCTAAGATTCCCATTAACCCTGTTTACAAGTCTTTCATGAGCTTTGATATTCTCATTATAAATGGAATTGTTTTGAGGAGGTAAGTGTGACATCCTGGCACATAATAGTAGTTCACTTAAACCTTTTAATCCCTTTACAAACATACTACCTGGTTTCTCACTTCAGATATTGGATTCTATAAACACTTATATGTGAATTTTAGCAGCAGGGTAATAAAAGCACAAATTCAGAAATCAGTTGGCAGGAGCCCTCATTGCAGTTCTGGCACCTAGAAGTTTATATTCTAAGAGCCTAAATACGCAGGCCCTGTTCAGATTGTTAGGTATAACCTAATTTCTCCTTTTATGATGCATGTGATCTTGGACAAATGATTTAAGTTCTCTGTGTTTCAGTTGTCTCCCCTGGAAGATTAGGCTAGGTTCATATGTACTTTGGAATCTGTTTTAAATTCTAGATCTGTTTTGAAATCTAGATCTGTTTTAAATTCTAGATCTGTGCCAATGCCTAGGACTGTACTTGGCATGGAGGAGTAGGTGTTATCTTCTCGTGCACTTTGATGAAAAGTATAAAGTGTGTTGACACAACTACAATCTGACACTAGTCAAGGTGTGTAGAATAATTCTTGTCATACTGGGGTTAGAAACTAGTGTCTTGCACAGAGTAGGCAAGTACTCGTATCACTGAACACACTCCAGTTCTTAAAGTATATAGAAATGTCATTGTGCTCCCTTAGTACAATTTCAACTTTTATCAGTTAGAGTCTTATCATTTAGTGACTGTCCCATCTATGCAGACAAAGAGCAGCAGAGAAGACAAAGGCTATTGTCTTAGGGTTCACTACTACTGAAATGAAACACCATGACTGAAGCAACTTGGGGAGGCAAAGGTTTATTTAGCTTATTCTTCAACATCACTGTTTGTCAGGAAGGAAGTCAGGATAGTAACTCAAGTAAGGCTGGAATCCTGAGGCAGGAGCTGATATAGAGGCTTTGGAGAGATACTGCTTACTGGCTTGTTCCTTGTGGCTTGCTCCTCATGGCCTTCTCAGCCTGCTTTCTTATAGAACCCTGGACCACCAGCCCAGGAATGGCATACCAGCAATATGCTGGGTACTTGTCCTGGAAAGGCTCAGTGCAGCAGTGTAGGGGATTACCAGGACAGCGAAGCAGGAGGGGGTGGATTGGGGAACAGGGGGAGGGAAGAGGGCTTATGGGACTTGCGGGTAAGGGGGATCCAGAAAAGAGGAAATCATTTGAAATGTAAATAAAGAATATATCAAGTAAAAGAAAAGAAAAGAAAACGCCCTATAGGCCTGCCAAAAGTACTATCTTATTGAGGCATTCTCTCAACTGAAGATTTCTCCTCTCATTTGTTTCAAGTTGACATAAAACTGTCCAGCACAGCTATCAAGGTAAACTCTTCTGCTTTTATAGTAGAGGGTAATTATATGAGATTATTAAGCTGATAGCACCATCAGAATCCCCCAGAAAGTCTATATAGGTTGTACTACAGAGAATCTGATTTCTCAGTTCTGGAATGGGGCCTAAGAATTTGCATTTCTCACAAGCTGTTGGGTTGATGCTGATAGCCTAGGTGCCACATACTGTGAAAACTACTGATCCAATATATGTCTTACATCCCTACCACATGTGTGGACTATGGGAAAAACATTTCAAACTCTGTGCCTTTCCCTTTACCCCAAAATAATTTTGTTTTTTTTGTTTCAAGAGCTAATATTACTTATTAATATCTACTTGTCCATTAAAAAAATCTAACTGTTGTTTTTCTCCCCCATAGTTGCATACTGCTGTAACCAAGATCCAGGTTCCAAGGCCTGGCTTTAACTATACATTTGCCCACATATGTGTCCTGAATAATGATAAGACTTGCATTGTGGATGACATAGTACATGTCCTGGAAGAGCTAAAGAATGCTCGGGCCACCAATCGGACCAATTTTGCTATCACATATCCGATCACTCACTTAAAAGATGGAAGGGCTGTCTACAATGGGCACCAACTCGGAGGTGTCACTGTGCACAGCAAGGATCGGGTGAAATCTGCAGAGGCCATTCAGCTCACCTACTATCTGCAATCAATCAACAGTCTCAATGACATGGTAGCTGAGAGGTGGGAGTCCAGCTTCTGCGACACTGTCAAACTATTCCAGAAATCCAACAGCAAAGTCAAAATATACCCGTACACATCCTCATCACTGAGGGAAGATTTCCAGAAGACCAGCCGTGTATCAGAACGTTACCTGGTCACCAGCCTGATCCTGGTAGTCACCATGGCCATTCTGTGCTGCTCTATGCAGGACTGTGTCCGCAGCAAACCCTGGTTAGGTCTACTTGGGTTGGTAACCATAAGCCTAGCCACTCTCACTGCAGCTGGAATCATCAATCTTACTGGTGGAAAATACAATTCCACCTTCCTGGGAGTCCCATTCGTCATGCTAGGTAAGTGCTGCCTTTCATTTTCCTTGGTTTTATTATCTGTTTGCTTGTTTGATTTTTGTTGATGATAGTAGCTAGCTTTCTCAAAAAGCCATTTGACAGTTTGACAGTTTTGTTTCACTATAGGGAGAAGGTGTGAAACCAGTTCTATCAAGTACTGGTCATCACCAAGGATCAACCTAACCTGGTACATATGTCAGAAAGCCAAAGGCTTTGGCTCCAGCTGTGTTTCTACATTTAGTAGCTCTAAGTATTTGGCAGATATCAATCTTGTCTGTACCCCAGTGTGTTAGGGTGTATTTCCTCAAAAGTAGACCTGAGTAGGGAAGTATATACAAGTAGTTTATTTAGGAGAACACTATAGCACCAGTGTGGGAGTGAAGAGGTGAGGTAGGATGGTAGGCAGCCCAGGGTATGTTAAAATACTGCTCTGAGTACTGGTGGTGAGTACTCCAGTTCCCCCTGGAGCCTTTTAGAAGACTGAGTAGATCACTCAGAAAGGTCCTCTGTGAAGGCTGAGGAAGCTGGGCTGTTTACACTGAAGACCTGTGTGAGATTCACTGAGGGCACCTCCCCTGCATAGCTGGCTTTTCCTTCTGCAGCTGTAGAACCTCCCCAGGTAACTTTGTGGTGAGAAGTCCTGGGAAGTTGTAGACTTGCAAATGGCAAAGTCAAGTGAGTTAAGCTACCTGGCTTGCTTTCTCTGTTAGTGACTGAGAGTAGAAGTGAGCAACCCAAAAAAGGATGTTTTAACTAAACAGAAACTTTGAACACATCCAGTGAAATATCAAGTAGAAAGGTATCTTTAATGTTAATCTTGATGGCCAAGTGTTTCTTCCCAAGGTTTTAACTGGGGAAAAAGAACAGCAGTGATTCAGCAAAAGATATTATGCTCAAAACAAAGTCAGAATATTCATAGCATTAGCTGTTCTCCCTACCTGCTATTGAAGATGACTTGTCTAGTACACTAGGTGGTAAAGGTCCTGTGAGTCAAAGATTCAATGAAGTTTGGTTAGCTTTCCATCCCCCCGCCCCCACTTTCTGTCACAACTTCTCATCAATTTCTCTAGCAAAATTAAACTGTCAGTTGGAATCAGACTCCAATGTTACAAGACAGTTGTGGGGTTGGTCTTGTTGTTGACTGGGATAATCACATGATTTATTTTATTAGTATGACTTGTGCCATGTTTTAGATTATCAGCTAAAAACCCAGATTTTCTTAAGGTATCTCCGACAAACTACACAGTTTAATGAGAAGCAGGGTTGGTGGAGCTACATTCTGCCCTCAATGCTTTGTGACCTGTGGGAATTGAGACCTAGTCAATAAACATATAACAGTAGCCTTTATGGAAAGCAGGGCACTGGGCAAAGACTAAGGAGTTTGAGAATGTGCTGGATCAATTCAGTTATCAGTGTTAAAAACAATAGAGAAGTAAGCTGCTGTACTACCTGCTGCATCCAGCCTGATAAGAAGGCAATACAATCCCTCCCTTTAAACTGACTCCAGATCTTTGTAGGTCAATTGTGGAATCCAAGGCAGTTCCTCAAAGAGTGGGGACAACTGAGTATTAGTAACTTCCTAGGAGAGTTGAGTCAAAGTTTAAATTAAGATGTGTTGCTCATGATTAGTCACATGCTTGACTGCTTGGTCTTTTTTTTTAACTTTTCATTTTAAAAATAGTGTTTCTGTTGTTGCTCTTGCAAGAAAGATAAACAAGATAGAAAGACTCTTAAGGTGAGGAGACAGGAATGTGAGAGCTTGGGAAAAGGACTTTCTGGCACTCCAACTTACTACCGATGATCACAAAGAGCATTACCATATTTAAAGCTTCTTAAATTAATGATAAATAAGGAACATAAAATTAGAGTATTTAAAGCTGCTTAGAATTAATCTTCAAAGAATAATATTCAAACCTGATTTTACTAAGTACAGTGAACTGAAAATATTCACAACTTATTAAAACTGATTATACAACATAAAATTAAGCAAAATCTTCAATAGTTCCACCAAACCTACTTTGTACTTTTAAAGATGCTTTCAATGTGCATCTAAGTAAATATAAGGAATATATATTTAAAAACACTAAAATAGTTCTAAATGAATTTCATATATGTGTATATATGTATTGATTTAATATAGTTTTACGTGGCAAACTAAATCATGAAGGTTTTAAAATAATATGATTAGGTTAAGTTTAAATAAGCATTTTAAATTATGGACAACAAATTATCAGACACTTAATTGATATGTAGCATAAACTCCTAGCAGTGCATTTCTTCCTGTTTTTTTGAAATATTTACTGTTATTTTTGGACTAGTCATCAATAAACAAAACTAAGCAATGGTGCCATTAGAGAGTAGTGTTTAAAAATTGTGTCCAGAAGTTAAGTAGCTCCACAACTCCCCAAACACTAAGCATCAATGAACTTAATTCAGGACTTAATCCAGAAAACAAAACAATAGCCACAAACGTAAATAAACAGGTATTTGCAATCAAAGACAGCAAGCACACCAAGTACCCAGTACTCCCAGAATTGTTTGAGATTTGTGAGGAATGTTACCTGCATTGGTTTGATGGAGGCTTTTCTTGCTGACAGTCAGCATGCAATCTTTCTATACATTATCAGTCTGTACGGTTGGTTCTCACATTACTTAATCACAGCACGAATGGTAGCTAAATATTTTAGTGTCTAAGACTCATTTGCAATAAAGACTTTGCATGATGTAATTGGTGTTTAACATGCTCATAAAGCTAACAATGCCTGGATTTAGGATGCTTGCCCTTCTGGATTTCTCAGATAATCCTTAGAGGAGGATTATAAAATGAAATATAAGCAAGAGCAGATTCATGAATGTATTCAAAACCATTTCTTAGTTCTGTTTATTGATGACTAGTTCAAAAATAACAGTAAATATGTCAAAAGATCAGGAAGAAATGCACTGCTAGGAGTTTATGCTACATAACAGTTAAGTAATAATTTGTTGTTCATAATATAAAATGCTTACTTAAGCTTAACCTAATCATATTATTTTAAAAACTTCATGATTTAGTTTGCCATGTAAAACTATATCAAATCAATAAATATATACATATATATGAAATTCATTTAGAAATATTTTGGTCTTTTTAAATATATATTCCTTATATTTTACTTAAATGCACATTTAAAGTATCTTTAAAAGTACAAGGTAGGTTTGGTGGAACTATGAAAGATTCTACTTAATTTTTTGTTGTACAATCAGTTTTAATAAGTTGTGAATATTTTCAGTTCATTGTACTTAATAAAATCAGATTTGAATATTTATAAAATTTATAAAATGTTTATAAAAATATTTATAAAATATTTAATACGAAATCTCCTTAGTTACTAATAATAACCATAATGTGACAAGTATTATAAATTTCAAATTCAATATTCTTAGTGTGACCACAGTCATATGACACCAGATCCAGCAAAATGCTAAAATGAGAATTGATTGCAATGAAAAATGTTAAGACTACATGTGGTAAGCAGTAAGGTTAACCTAACAAAATTTCACAAGAGGAAAGTATTTGAATAAACCCTGAGAAGTCATAGTGGGATTTGATTTTATTTTTCTAACTAAGATGATACATGATATCTCTGGAAAAAAGAATATATCCTACACAGATGAATCAGCTTGGCAATGATATAAGCATAAATACCTCATGATTTAGAATGTTTTTCATCAGTGCCTGCATATTAGACATTTTCAATTCTGCCAAAACCTTTATCCAGATGAGTCAGGGAAGTTTATCTAGAGCTGAAATCCTCAAAGGTCTACAGTATTATAAACTTTTATTGTCATTTTTAGTTGCCAGAATTTAGAGAAGAATTTACTTGGCTATATTAATGTCAGGTAGTGAGGTATTAATATTTATAAGCGTCTTTTAAATCTATTCTAACATGTCATCTAAGGAATGGGGGTTTATATCATTGTTGTCTACTTGAGTATGATTTAAAAAAATAGCATCTGTTTTGTATGTATAAAATCTCCTTACAGCTGTATTATTTATTTATAAATCTCTGCTTATCACACATAAGTCAAGAAAGCAATAGTATGTTGGAGAACATACAAAGAACAGAAGGAATGTTTTATTCCTTATGTATGTGGGAAGCTTGTTTATCATACACATTTCAGGCACATAAAAGGGATAATTGAAAACATTGTGAAAGATAGTTTGCATCTCAGTTTCTGTGTGGCATTTTAACTTACAAGGGTCACTTTGCCTTTGTTGATATTCCACAGCACTGGGGATGAAATGAGATGAAAAATACTCTTTAATTTTGAACAGATCAAATGTCAAGCACAGGGTGCCCTCTTCTGAACTATCTAACCAGTGGAGTACACAGCTGTCATATGACTCACCCAATCAGACATTGCAGTTTCATAGTCCTGGTGAAAGAAATCTTACTGTTTACTTAAACTTTACTACATTATTAACTGAGATCAAACTGTAGATACCTTTCTAGAATCTTCTCTGCATTGATCAATATAGCAGCACTAACATTTCTCTGCATCACTGGTAAATAAATCCCTCATCAGCCTCCTGTTTACCCTATATGTGTATGAAGGTGTAATTTGTGTGCATAATATATTATACACAGCATTAGCTATAGTAGATATCATATATAGTATAGAATTACTTCATGTTATATATATTATAATTAAAAGTAATTAATATTATATAACAGTACATATTTTTAATGTTAAACAAAGATATAGCTCTCTGTATATATTCAAATATTTTATATATAAGCATATAAATATACTTGAATATGATGTACCACAAATACATGTATAACATATATATGATATATACCTTCATGCTGTCTACTGAGAGCCTGACCAATACAGATACAGCCAACCACTGGATTCTAATGGAGGAGTTAGGGGAAGAACCGAAGGAACTGAAGAGGTTTGCAACCTCATAGGAAGAACAGCAATATCAACCAACCAGATCCCCCCAGAGATCTCAGGGACTATACCACCAACCAAAGAGTACACATGGAGGGACCCATGGCTCCAGGTGCATGTGTAGCAGAAAATACTTGCCTTATCTGGTATCAGTGGGAGGGGAGGCCATTGTTCCTGTGAAGGCTCAATATCCCAGTATAAGGGAATACTAGGGTGGTGAGGGGTGAGTGGGTGGCTGGAACCCTCATAGAAGCAGGGGACAGGGGGATGGGATAGGGGGTTTGTGGAGGGGAAACCAGGAAGGGGGATAACATTTGAAATGTAAATAAATAAAATAACGAATAAAAATATATCCTTCGCAGATGTAAGCATCTGTCTTTACTTAAGTAGAGTACACTTTTACTCTTAACTGTGAGACACAACAGGCTAGGATAAGCCAAACATTTCATATTTCAAAGTAAATGTTTATAACTGACAAAGTTTAAATGTAACCCCATTAATGAACTTCTTCCTAAATAATAGATGTTACTTAATCCAGAAATATCTATTCTTGAAATTTCTTTCTTGATAAAACAAACATCATAAATTTATGCAGATGTTATTGAAGAAAATCATTTTATAAACACAAGCTACATCATGAAACTTGCCTAGGAGTAAAGTATTTTTTTAAGTAGAGTTTGTAATCTATGGTGTTTTTTAGATAAATATACTTGTGTGTTTCTGTATATGAAATTTGTTACAGATACATTATCGGTGACTTCACTTTCTCTTGACATTACACATTTTCATCCTGAAACTTAAACATGTTCTACCAGTAAGCCATTTTATTGTAACTTTCCTCAACAATTCCTCATGGAACCAAAGATTAGGACATCCCTGCTAGTTGGGAAGGCATTAAAACCTGAATAAACCTGAGGAGCATCCAAAGGCAGCAGTCAGTTCCCATGCTGTGTCTGTGAGCTTTGGGGGAGATAAGGCAATCCGGGTCCAAGGAAAACCTAAACACAAAATTCCATAAGTACAGAGGAGATCAATTCCTATGATTAGTCATAGACACAGCAAGCAAGCAAAAACAAATCTCTCAGAAGGTCTCATGAAAAACATAAAATAAATTTAAAACATGAGTCACTTTATGAGCAGATTTCTAGAAGCATATCTACTGGTTAGAGTTAACTCTCAACTATTTGCTAGTGAATTCCTGTCTTGATAGATTATAAACAACCTTGAAGCCTTTGGCTATACCCCAGAAAGGAGCTTGGGTGAAAGTGAGATTTAATCTGTTGAGTATGCCTGAAAGTCATCCTAAGTGACTGTAGGATTAAGCAGCTGAGTTTCTTCTAGCATTAGTGTTATTTATCATCTGTGCTGCTTTTTCTCTTCATTGGTTCTAAACACTGGAACGTCACTACATATACAGATACCAAAAATAATGTTTGGAAAAGAAGTAGAATTGTTAGTTTAAATCCTTTAATATTTTATTTTACTAGAGAACAGATAGTCTCATAGTCCATTGCTAATTAAATTAATAAAAGCAGCTTCCCTTTCAGATTCACATACCTGGCACAAGTTGTGTGTGTGAGTGCACAAGAGTTTTACTTTCCTTAGCCCAGGGCTTAACTAAAATCCTGTGCCACCTCAAAGTAATTGCTTATGAATAATTACAACTTGGAATTGTGTGTGTGTGTGTGTGTGTGTGTGTGTTACTACTCATGGGCTCCTAGTCATGTAACAGTAGGCATGCTTTGAAAAGAAAATGCTTCAAAAGCTTTGTTTTCAAAATGTGATAGAATAAGTTGTACCATTTAATAGCTCCTCTTGGTGAGTCGTTTGATTTCTGCTTTGACTATATGAAATGGGTCCCTGACATCCTCACTATGATACAGTAAAAGTCTGAGATTGTGACCTGTAACTTTGATTATAAGCCATGACTCCCACTACCTCTCCAAACCCCTCTGGTTGCCAAACTCATTATGTACTACAAACACCATGTTTAGATAGCATTCTCGTAGTTGTCTAAGTGGACTTTGCTACCAGAGTCTGCTATAGAGCTTCTAATTCAGAGACTTAAAATCACATATATTTGTCACACACACACACACACACACACACACACACACACATACACAAACACACACCTTCCAGGTGACTTTGAGGCATACTCAAAAATTAAATCTCATGTCCACCAAAGCTCTTTTCTGGGATATAGCCAAAAGCCTTCAGCATTATTTATAATTTACCAAGGCAGTTATAGCAAGCATGTTGAAGTCTGAAAATGACTTATGTCAGTCAGTTCTCTCTACCTATCACATGAGTCTTAGAGACTCAAATTGGGTCATCAGGCTTGCTGGTAGGCACCTTTTCCAACTATCTTTCCAGTTCCAAATAATGATTTAAATTAAACACAAAGCAAACAAATGTATCTCTTTTAATGAAGAAAATAATTTTCAACTCTCAGGAAAAAAAATGTCTTCAGTCTACAGGCAGTACATTAGACTACACCCTGTAAGATTTGACCTCCAAGTCCTACCTGCTGTACTCTGGTCCCTATGTAAAGAGAGCTAAAGAAGTGACACCCGCCCTGAATCCCCCCCACTCACCACCCCCACCCCATGTGAGACTCTAACCCCTGTGTGACTGTAACTTTCCCAGTTTCTGGAGTAGCAGGAAAAGAGAAAGCCAGGGCTGGCTGGCAGGATGTTGCTGTGTGCTGAAATGTTCCTAATTACTCTTCAGGCAGCCCCATTTTCTGTCCCAGTTTCCCCCCAATAAGGGAAGCTGCTTTCATACACCATTGTCCCAAAGCAGTTTGCAATTAAAACTATAGCTTTATAGGCCAAAACTAAAGGAAATGTGACAATAATTCTGGATATAGAAGGAATTTGGGGGACATTTATGGGCTCTTAGAGTGTATTTCTTCTAGAGTCCAAGCCAGGAAACAGGGTTTCCACAATTTATCTTCCCTTTAAGATAACAGGAAGCCAACCTCTTAAGCATAAACATGCAGCTGTAACCTGAGCCTAGAGTCAGGCAGGCACTCCAGGCTGCTAACAAATCCCTAAGAGGTACCTATGACTCTCTTGGCACTCATTCCTCCCTTGACTGACTGAGATGTAGAAGGGAGCGAAGGGGAGCGCAGAGGAGGGGAGAAAAAAGGAAGGGTTGTTTCCAAGAGCCCCTGAAAATAAAACTCAAATTCTTTTTGGAAATGCCCTCTGAACAAAAAAAAAAAAAAAAAAAAAAAAAAAAAAAAAAAAAAGCCAAAAGACTCAAGAAAAAGATCAAACTATATACAATGGGCTTTTAAATGACAGCAACGGAACTGGAGTCAAGCTAACAATGTTTTTTTCATCTTTCCTTGAATGTGATTAGTTTCATTCTGGAACTTTATCTCCCTTTTGCTCTGTTAATTCAAGTGTTTTCTCGTTGAACTCCTAAGATTATTCAGCAATACATTAAGAAATGGACTCCTATTATATTGTGCAGAAAGTATCATATCAGATAATATCATTATAAAATAAAGACTAATTTATTTTTCATTTATATTTTATTATATATTAAAATTTACATTTAATTTCTAGCTAAAATTCTCCCATAGGATTAACTAATTCTACTATATGATCTTTATTTTCTTACCATATTTAAATACTCAGTATTAATGTCTTGTTTTGGACTATTTTTTTCCAACAAGAAAATACTCTCAATACTATTTGGACTTTTGATCAACCTCTTCAAGTGCATTTACCTTCCAAAGTTTTATTTTTCTTCATGTTCCCAGATTAAATGGTCAGTATTATTTCCCAAGGGCACTGATGTTTTAGATGTATTAGTCTTCTTACTCATTGACAAAGATTGTTTTTTTTTTTTTTAATCAAAGGTTGGTCTGTCAATCCAGAGAAAATTGGAAACAGATTTGATAACTAGATTTTCCTCTTGAGACTGGGCACTGCTAACTGCCTAAAACATAATTAACTGCAGAATACCAGTCAACAAGTACACTTTTTACTTCATATCTGGGGAATTTAGGTGCTCCAATTTAATGGAGGCCATGGTACTAGTAATCAAATCTACAGTTTTGGCCTGACCTCTAAAAGTAGCTGTAAAATGATGTCTAATAAATTAAGATGAATGACAAATCCCTCTGAGGAAACAGGCCTGTATTATTACTTTGTAATGGGTACTCAGGTGTGAGCTTAGGACTATACAATAAAGATACAAATACAAGCCTGGGTGCAAGGTCAGACATATGCCCAGTTATTTTGCATAGAAGATAATGGCGAATCACTCCACTGACATATGTGGCTGAATATTTTAAATTTCTTTTTTTCCAAAACAAGACTATCATACCAGAATACAGTATTATCCTCAATAATGGGACTGAATTTGCAAAGGTATAGAAACAGACAATTAGATATTCTAATCGCAAGGCCAAGACAGGGGTTATCAAAAGCCACACTGGGTCATTTTAATGGGGTTTTCAACGCTATAGTAGCTTAGAGATGTGCAGAAGGACGTGCCTCATTCCAACCAGGAGAGACACAGAAGGCATGCTCAAATTTCCAAGGAGAGGAATGAAGTTACAACTCGGGCAGCCACTGAATCTATGCCACCCCAATGTTGCTGGAATCCTAAACTGGAAGCCAAGAGCCCCAAGCAGCTAAGAAAAGTTCCTATCTTGGTCTTCTCCCACAGAGGCCTCTGACAAATAGAATCAAGAAGTTGGCAGAGTCACTGTATACTTGATATGTTATCTTTGAACAACTAGGACTGGTGAAATAAATTTCTAAAGATAAATGCAGGCCATAAACATTGAATCTGATTGTCATTTTCAGCAATAGCAATGAGGGTTCACATTAATCTTGTTTGTTTGTTCTATAATTTTCTTCTTGTTTTATTCTACACTCAAACCTGTTCCTACTTATTTTGATTTCCTCTATTTCTCAGATTTATTGCTTCAGACCCTTATGTTTAGTGAAGAAAAGAGAGACTTTGATTTAGTTTTCCATTACTACTCAAACTAAATATAGTGTCTCTTTATCACTGAACCCCTCTACTTGACCAATTTTATTGTTGTTTTTGTGTATAGGATTTATTTATTTACTTTATATTCTGATAGCAGCCCTCCTCCCTCCTCTACTCAAAATCCCACAACACACATATCCTTCTCCCCATCCCCTCTCCCCTTCTTTTTAAAGAAGGAGAAGCTACCCATGGGTACCAACATGTCCTGGCACACATCAAGTGTCTGTAAGACTAAGAGCATCCTCTCCCACTAAGACCAAACAAAGCAGCCCAGGGGAAGGGTGCTGACACTTGTTTTTTGACAATGAAGCCAAAACCATGCAATGGGGGAAAAACATCTTCAACAAATGGTACAGGTCTACTTGATCAATTTTAACAGAAGGTACCCACATTGACTGAGAATACTCTGACTACTGCTTTCTCTGTGCCAACCCCTCCTATCAGACCTGTAGAAATATAAAACAAAATGATCAGTATCTTCAATATTCTCTGGAGCCAAACAACCCTAAGCTATTGATGTTTATAACTTCTAAAGGGCATAGGCCAAGATCTACTCAGATTTCTGATGGCAAAATTTCACTCAGCTTTCTCAAGTTAGTAGGGACTGTGAAGATTTATGTTCCTCTGTCTATCCTAGAACAGACTATCCACGAACAACGGTTCTCCAAAACACGGGTCTACTTTCCAACAGGAAAAACCCTGGCATTTCTAAACTTGCTACCACTAAAGATGGCTATATTTACTAAGATCTATGTAGTCCCCATGATCAAATTAATCAAATTGATACCCCTCATTGTAAAGATTTGCTCCTTAAAACTTTTGCGCTTGTCTTTTTTTTCTGCCTTTCCAGGTCATGGATTATACGGGACTTTTGAAATGTTATCCTCATGGAGGAAAACTAGAGAGGACCAACATGTTAAAGAGCGAACTGCAGAAGTCTATGCAGACTCCATGCTCTCCTTCTCTCTCACCACTGCCATGTACTTGGTCACCTTTGGCATAGGGGCCAGCCCTTTCACGAACATCGAGGCAGCCAGGATTTTCTGCTGCAACTCCTGTATTGCAATCCTCTTCAACTACCTCTACGTACTCTCATTTTATGGTTCCAGCCTTGTGTTCACTGGCTACATAGAAAACAATTACCAGCATAGTATATTCTGTAGAAAAGTTCCAAAGCCTGAGGTATTACAGGAGAAGCCAGCATGGTATAGGTTTCTTCTGACAGCTAGATTCAGTGAGGAAACAGCTGAAGGCGAGGAAGCAAACACTTATGAGAGTCACTTATTGGTATGTTTCCTCAAACGCTATTACTGTGACTGGATAACCAACACCTATGTCAAGCCTTTTGTAGTCCTCTTTTACCTTATTTATATTTCCTTTGCCTTAATGGGCTATCTGCAGGTCAGTGAAGGGTCAGACCTTAGTAACATTGTAGCAACTGCAACACAAACCATTGAGTACACTACTGCCCACCAAAAGTACTTTAACAACTACAGTCCTGTTATTGGGTTTTATATATATGAGTCCATAGAATATTGGAACTCTAGTGTCCAAGAAGACGTTCTAGAGTACACTAAGGGTTTTGTGCGGATATCCTGGTTTGAAAGCTATTTAAATTATCTTCGGAAACTCAATGTGTCCACTGACTTGCCTAAGAAAAATTTCACAGACATGTTGAGGAATTCCTTCCTGAAAGCTCCTCAATTTTCACATTTTCAAGAGGACATCATCTTCTCTAAAAAGTACAATGATGAGGTTGATGTAGTGGCCTCTAGAATGTTTTTAGTGGCCAAGACTATGGAAACAAACAGAGAAGAACTCTATGATCTCTTGGAGACTCTGAGGAGGCTTTCAGTCACCTCCAAGGTGAAGTTCATTGTCTTTAATCCGTCTTTTGTGTACATGGATCGATATGCCTCCTCTCTGGGAGCCCCCCTGCACAACTCCTGCATCAGTGCTTTGTTCCTGCTCTTCTTCTCGGCATTCCTGGTAGCAGATTCACTGATTAATGTCTGGATCACTCTCACGGTTGTGTCTGTGGAGTTTGGAGTGATAGGCTTCATGACATTATGGAAAGTCGAACTGGATTGCATTTCTGTGCTATGCTTAATTTATGGAATTAACTACACAATTGACAACTGTGCTCCACTGTTATCCACATTTGTTCTAGGCAAGGATTTAACAAGAACTAAATGGGTTAAAAATGCTCTGGAAGTGCATGGGGTAGCTATTTTACAGAGTTACCTCTGTTATATTGTTGGTCTATTTCCTCTTGCAGCTGTGCCTTCAAATCTGACCTGTACACTGTTCAGGTGCTTGTTTTTAATAGCATTTGTCACCTTCTTTCACTGCTTTGCCATTTTACCTGTGATACTTACTTTCCTGCCACCCTCTAAGAAAAAAAGGAAAGAGAAGAAAAATCCTGAAAACCGGGAAGAAATTGAGTGTGTAGAAATGGTGGATATTGATAGTACTCGAGTGGTTGACCAAATTACCACAGTGTGATAGTGTCTGCTTCATATATTTTCACCCTAGGTCTTATCAAGAACAAAAGCTTATGTTGCTGAAACAAAGTCAAAGTTTCTCTGTTTAAAAAACAGATAAGAAACAGACATGGGAAAAAAGTAAAAGGTGGGGATAATAGGTGTGACATCTTTAAAACTATTAAAGTGTAAGGGTTTCTATGATAATTTACTCTCTCTCACACACACATGACTTGTAGTATTTTAAGATCAAGCAAAGGAATGCTTATTAATAAGCAGGATTCTATTTTACCTACACTGCACAAGTTACTGGTATTGTAATAAAATGCAACTGATTGCAAGGTCAGCTATTATGACAAAAATAGGTTTAAGCATTGTTCAAACAACAAGGTTTCCTAAACTTTTGTAGAGAATTAACTCAACTTAGGTTCTGTTATTTGAGGTCTTCATTGTTTCATCTAGCACCTCAACACTCAAGGAGATTCTGTGAAAGTTCTGATCAGCAAGAGGAAACCAGAACCTTTGAAGCAGATGCTGTAGACTGAATGTCATCCACAAATTGAAATTGAGTGTCACCCCCAAATTCTCTTAGGTGAGCCAAGTTTATTTTTTCTTGAATGAACTTGTCATATTCCTCCACTGAAGCACCTTTTAACACCTGTATGGTATAGTTAATGCACCCAGAAATCCATGACAGGTCCAGCATTACAGAATTGGGGCAATTCTATTTCAGAATATCTTGTTCCCTGTCGTGAAAAGGGTCTACTTTATTAGTTACAGCTCTTGGCGGGAACCTCTGAGGGTGCAAAGCTACACAGTCAAGCCGAAATATCTGGCATTTTGGAATAAATGCAGGTGTCTATTTAAACATACAGAGTATCTCTATATTACCAAAAAAGAAAAGCCAGCTGGTACAGATGTTTGTGGCTTAGCCCTACATGCACTTTTGCATGGATGCCCAGAAAGAACATCTGCCCACATATATGAGGAAAAGAAAATAAACACTAAAATGGTTATTGGCCAACAAGTGCCAGAATGTTTTGGCTATGTGATGACTTCTACTTGACTTAGTGGAGAAAAAGAAGACCTTTAATAAAACTAAGACTTGGTAATGAGAAACTTTATAAAAGTGCTTGGAGATAAAGGGCTCAAAGGAAAATAGATGGAATTTCCTGGACAAGAATAATCACCAGTACAAACCAATCCACAACAGCAGCCAACCTTCCCTGCTAAACTGGCTGTACCTACCCTCCCATAAAATGCCTTTTTGCTATCTCTCTACTTCATTATAAGGCTCTCTGTACATTAACATGCCCAGATATTTATACAGTTGAACAGTTGTATCTACAAGGTCAATGTTTCATCAATCTAAACAATGACAGTTTGATCCTAAGGGGATATGTATGCTGCCCTCAGATGCCTGTATTTCTTTAAATCCATAAAAATGAAGCCAAACCTTGGGTTACATTTGAGGCAAATAGCTACAATGTCTTTCCTTTTTAAAGATGTAGCTTCTTTAGTCACCTATAGTGATAAGCATTTCCAAAAGGCATATTACCTTTCAGGACTTTAGCAGACATATTGTAATACTTCCTCGTTCTCAACAATGGGTGAAACAGACCTTGAAGAATGAAATAACCGACCCAGGTTACACTGCTAGAGGAATTCCATCATTTCAACATGCTGAAGACACAGCAGGACAATTGTATATTTTACTGTAGGTAGCTACTACCCCTTAAAGTTCATACATAAGATGGGAACATAAAGCTTCATTGGCCATGGAACAAACATGTCTTTAATGTCTGGAACGGAAACACTTTGGTTTAAGGTTGGCTACTATCCTTCTAAACAGCAAAAATGCCCAAATGATTGCAATGTAATCACAGCAAGTGATAATGTGTGCTTTTGCTCTCATGTGCTTTTGTCCAAAAAGTTCTAACAAATATGCTGCTTGCTCAGTCTCCCCTGCAGACACACTAAGCAGTCGTACTAATGGATTATTCACTGAACAAGAAGAGGAGGAGTTTTAAATCTAAAGACAAGTATATTCTTCACAAAATGGCAAGTTTGCATATTAGATGCTCAATCAGTTCTCTCTCTTATGGGCCTGCAACCAGGCTATTATTTATAAAAGACAATTGAAGAAGGGATTGGTTTTATTCTTAAATTATATGCTGCTAAACTGTTTTCTGAACAGTGTGTTCTAAATCTGCCATTGATTTAGTGTCAGCCATGTGAAACACCTCGGCTTAGTGAATTCACAAAACTGACCCAACACATGCACCAATTAAATGGATTTTGTTGAGAATTTAATCATCAATTTAATCAACCAGAATGACTTACTGTGGAACTTTGTTTTATGACACATAGTAGTTTTCCAACTTGATTGAGTCTCTGTGTATCTTGAGATGTTATATTTTTAAATGGAGGGCATTTTCAAACTTGTCACCTTCTCCAAACTTGTCACCTTCTCTATTTCAGCACTTGAAATTAAGGTTTATGAAATTCTGACTGTAAAATGAATTTTTCTATCAGAGGACTGCATGCCAAAAGTAATTTATTGTTAAGCAATTATTATGTATTTGTTCATATTTATTATTAATTATTAATTGTGATCTGACAGCATCAGTCTAACTTCACCATGGAGATGACATTGTAGAAATTTCTCAAAAAAATTTAAGTCTTCATAAAATTTTGCTTTTTAAATTCCTAAAAGGGAAGGAATGATCTCAGCAAAATTAATAATTTTCTTTTAATTAATTCCAACCAAGACATTAATGTCCACTTAACCAAAGAAACTTATTTGGTTGGTTAGTGTTTGGTGTCCATTTACCAAAGAAAATGTTCCATCATCAACATATTTTTTCTAGTCAACTAAACTACTGTGATGCTTGGGCCTTCCGAAGGAAGATAAGAAAAGCCAAGGAAAGAGGAATAAAATTCTCCCATAAGAGGAATGATATTCTCTCCTTTGGTGGAATTCAGCAGAAGATGTAAATTCACAAGAGAATTGGTGTTTACAAGAAAGAAAATGATAATTAAAATCGGATGTTGTTATTCTGACACACAATAATGTTCTAACAAGTACCATGAGGGATACACAGGCTAAAAGTACATTTTGTTCCAGAGAAAATGTAAAACAAACCTTCATGAAAATCTCTATCCATTGTTCCTGCTAATAACTGTATGTGTGTGTGTATTTGTGTATTTGTTTTGGGTTGCGTTCATTTTTGCTTGTTTGATTAATGGGTTGGCTGGGTTTAATTTTATTGGGAAAGGGGATGTCTTCATTCTGCTTTTATTTAGTTTGTGGGTTTTGTTCATGTGATTACTGCTTCTGCTCCCACTCTTACCTCTATATTTTCAGTTAGAAGTGAAATAATTAGAGGTCTCCTCCATGGCCGCTGTTATACATGCAATCTACTGCTCTAAAAAGACCCTTGAGAAACTGTTTATTTTAAATAAGCACTGCCCAATTGTCTGTGGCATTCTAAGACTATGACACTACCTTCCTCCAACCCCAGCAACAGACCTTGGCTGTGTCCCTCATGAGAACAGGTCAAATGGAGAACTGCCTTCGGGTGTAGTACGGTATGAGGCAAAGCCTCTTGAATACAAATGGTACCTTCTTCATAATGGCTTTATTCCTTTGGATCCTATTAAAGTTTCCCTGCAGCTTGTACCAGTGTTTGAACTCTGTGTCTCTCTGTTTCTTCATCTGTACAGTGGGAATAAAATAAAAAACAGTAAATACCTTTAAATTCAGCCAATTTTGAGTGCCTAATATTACCCATACACTGTTCTAAAGACTGGGAATGCACAAGAAAACAAACCAGATAGAGCATGATCTTCCCTTGAAGACTTAAGTTTGAGTGATGCTGTGGGTTGGCTGTCAGGATTTATATGGTGTTTGGGAAGCATTTGGGTCAAAAAAGAGAGAGTTCAAGACATTATTATTTTTAATTTGCCAACTTTACCCTATAGAAGTAGGGCTAAGGATATAAACTTAAAAAGTATATCTAGTCCTCAGATTAGATCTATATAAAAAATGCAATGGGTTACCACAGATGACGGTTAATTCTTGATTTTATGAGATCACATTAAAAGTAGTCTGCATTGCTATGTGATCGGACAAGTGCACAGAAGGTACAAACCTGGATGTTGGGGTTGGACTACAAACCTTAAAATGGGATGTAGATTTTTGATGGGTTTCTGGAGAGCATCACTCCTTACTGTTTATTTCTGGTTTGTCTGATGACATTTGAACATTCATTTGGGGAGATTTGCTTTTAAGTTTGTGCTAAATAAAAAGCACCAAGTGTTAGAAAATAAAGTTTCTGTTCTTTTACAAGCATGTGGAATGCAACGGAAAATATTATATTATTACTACACTGGAAAAAAACTGAGAATACTAGAGCCAACACATGGCAGGGTCCCTCCCTGTGGAGGCAACAACTGTTTATTTTTGTTCCATGCCAGTCCAGGAGAAAACAAAGAGGGAAGCATATAAACTCAAATCAACTCGCCTGAACAGGCAGCATCAATATGTTCTCTGCAGCCTGCCTCTCATGTACTCTGTCCATTTGCCCAGGTGATCTATTTGAAGTCCTCTTTGATATCTTATGAATATGCCATGCAAGGAAAAGGAAAGATGCCAGAGAGCTATAGTCTACACATAAAGATTTGAGTCAGAATAAAATTAGCACTACAAGGCTTCCAAGAAGCCTACTTAATAGAGAACAGAGGTTTCTTTTCAAAATACAAAGAAAACCTATATATATGAAAATAACTGAAACCTAGAGAAGTAAAATATTCACAGATTTGGAATAGTTGGAAGCAGATATGGGACTATAATTGAAATATAGTTTCTAGCTTCATTTTATTTTCCATTCCACCAATTTACTGCCAA
This sequence comes from Apodemus sylvaticus, assembly GCF_947179515.1. Taxonomy (NCBI): domain Eukaryota; kingdom Metazoa; phylum Chordata; class Mammalia; order Rodentia; family Muridae; genus Apodemus; species Apodemus sylvaticus. The sequence goes on from NC_067495.1 coordinate 36,194,013, forward strand.
ATACTGGGTATCTAAATAATTGATTCTCAACACAGGGACCATGAATGATCTGGGGAAGGGAAGAACTTTTAACTTCCCAAAAATGAAATTACATGCAGAAAAGCATGTATATGTTCAGTATGTACATTTTACTAAAGAAAGGATTCATAATTGCCATCAGATTCTAAAAGAGTTCTCTATGACCCACTGCACTGTCCCAAAGTAATAAATACCTCAGTGGGAGTGTTAGGCTGGTGTCCTCATTTTGGCTAATGACTGGTCAAGAACTTCTCAAATCATCTTTTCTCTAAGGAGTTAATGATGTTTTCAAATATTGGCATATGGAATCCTAGTGCATTTACTAAGGTAAGGTTGAGAGAATCAGAGGTTCACCTTCTTTAAACATAAATCACCAAAAACCATCTATATAAGTGACCCATCTCGGTCACTTATATCAACCTTTCCCAAGCCATTGTAATTTAAGACTTCTGAGGTAAGAGATTATTAGTCACACTTTGTAGCATCCATCTAATATGAAGCACTAGGAATATATAGTTGTTGGGATCTACAAAGTACTTTGTCTAAGAGCCCTATCATAATCCAAAATGGCTGACAGATCATTTCCCAAGCCCATGCCAGGCTCATTCCTGAGAAAAACATAAATTTTTTTTTGTCAAAACAATGTCCCTGATATTTTTCTGCTGAAATGTCCTTATCTCACTTTTTCAAATACTCTTTCAATTAATGAGCTTTTTAAAAATTGTTCTTGCCTCCTGTACCAGAGTCACCGAAATAATTGCCATGATGCCCCCCAAAACTATGGATGACTAGGCAAAATTGGCAATAACTCTTTGGCTCTGTTCCACATTCACACAGCCAGGCATGGTACATACATACATACATACATACATATGACCATATATTACACAGAACTACATCTTCACGTATATAACACCTAAAGCAAGCAAGTATTTAAGTATACATGACTGTACATATGTGGGCACATTTAATACATGTATGTACATACATTTGCATACTACTCTTTACAATATTTTTAGCAAATGTGAGGGTATTAAAATACCTTGGCAGATAGCCCCTTATGTTTTATGAAAATAGACCAAGAGCTTCCACTGTACATAGAAAACCCTACAGAACAATATTTTCACCTTGGATGTGCTCCCTATGTATTAACATCTGAGATGAGCCAAACAATATGCTTTAAGGAGAAGAAATATGAATATGTAATGTACAAATTGCTAATGAATAGTTCCTTGGTTGGAAACTGCATTTGATGAAAAATTCCTCTTTTTATTAGATAAATTCTTTATTTACAATTCAAATGTTGTCCCCTTTCCTGGTTCCCCCCACCCGAAAATCCCCTATCCCATTCCCTCCCCCTGCTCACCAACCCACCCACTCCCACTTCCATGTCCTAGCATTCCCCTACACTGGGACATTTAGCCTTCTCAGGACCTTTCCTCTCACTGATGTCTGACAAGGCCATCCTCTGCTACATATGAAGCTGGAGCCATGGGTCCCTCCATGTGTACTCTGGTTTAAGTCTTGAGTAATAATAGCAGATGCACAAAATGGCAGAAATTTCTCCCAAGGTCTAGAATAGTGAAATTTTATCTGGGCATGAAATAAAATAAGGACATAAGGCATGATCACTCCATCTTGGTAGCTTATACTCTTGAGAAAGAGTGAATATTTTCCATTCATTCATAACATCAATTTGATGGAAAAAGTCAGTGACTGTTATACGCCACAAGAAAACAGACATTATCCATAGGAACGTTTTTTTTTTAATCAAAAACAAAGCAAACAAAACAAGCAAACAAAAACGCTTCGATGTCTATAACATAACTTCTATACCCAAAGCTCAGAAAACATCATGGAAGAGAGGTTGGAGAGATTGTCAGAGCCTGGGAACCTAAAAACTGCTGCAGGATCCAGTCTTCCACACATGACTGAGACGCTGAACCAATAAACTTTCAGTATGGTTCCCTGCATAGACTACAATGTCCATACCATTTGACATGCCAAACATAAATGGAAGAACATTTCTCAAGGCACTTCCCCTAAATAAAGAGCTAAAGGCAGTGAAGGGCAGCTGAGGGAAGATGAACCAGTTTTGTTTTGGTCATTCACTTCTAAAAAGTGGCCAGCCTTCAACTGGAGGTCAGCATGCAGAAGAATGCGAATTGATCCATCCTTGTCTCCTTGTACTAAGCTCAAATCCAAATGGATCAAGGACCTCCACATAAAGCCAGACACTCTGAAGCTAATAGAAAAGAAACTGGGGAAGACCCTTGAGGACATCGGTACAGGGAGAAAGTTTCTGAACAGAACACCAATAGCGTATGCTCTAAGAGCAAGAATTGACAAATGGGACCTCATAAGGTTACAGAGTTTCTGTAAGGCAAAGGACACCATCAAGAGGACAGATCGGCAACCAACAAATTGGGAAAAGATCTTCACCAATCCTACATCAGATAGAGGGCTAATATCCAATATATATAAAGAACTCAAGAAGTTAGACTCCAGAAAACCGAACAACCCTATTAAAAAATGGGGTACAGAGTTAAACAAAGAATTCTCACCTGAAGAACTTCGGATGGCGGAGAAGCATCTTAAAAAATGCTCCACTTCATTAGTCATTAGGGAAATGCAAATCAAAACAACCCTAAGATTTCATCTTACACCAGTCAGAATGGCTAAGATTAAAAATTCAGGAGACAGCAGGTGTTGGAGAGGGTGCGGAGAAAGAGGAACACTCCTCCACTGCTGGTGGGGTTGCAAATTGGTACAACCACTCTGGAAAGCAGTCTGGCGGTTCCTCCGAAAACTGGGCACCTCACTTCCAGAAGATCCTGCTATACCACTCCTGGGCATATACCCAGAGGATTCCCCACCATGTAATAAGGATACATGCTCTACTATGTTCATAGCAGCCCTATTTATAATTGCCAGATGCTGGAAAGAACCCAGGTATCCCTCAACAGAAGAGTGGATACAAAAAATGTGGTATATCTACACAATGGAGTACTATTCAGCCATTAGAAACAATGAATTCATGAAATTCTTAGGCAAATGGATGGAGCTAGAGAACATCATACTAAGTGAGGTAACCCAGACTCAAAAGGTGAATCATGGTATGCACTCACTAATAAGTGGTTATTAACCTAGAAAACTGGAATACCCAAAACATAATCCACACATCAAATGAGATACAAGAAGAAAGCAGGAGTGGTCCCTGGTTCTGGAAAGACTCAGTGAAGCAGTATTCGGCAAAACCAGAACGGGGAAGTGGGAAGGGGTGGGTGGGAGGACAGGGGAAGAGAAGGGGGCTTACGGGACTTTCGGGGAGTTGGGGGGGCTAGAAAAGGGGAAATCATTTGAAATGTAAATAAATTATATCAAAAAAAAAAAAAGTGGCCAGCCTTAAACACACACACAAATGGGAAACAAAAATTGAGCACAGAAGGTTATGTATGTGTGTGTGTGTGTGTGTGTGTGTGTGTTTGTGCATTTTAAGAAAGGATGAAAGAAGACCTAGAGTTGAGATGGGGAAGAAATAGATAGAAATCATGCAAATACAGTAATTTTATGTATAAAATTCTCAAAATATACAAAATGGAATAAATATACAGGCAGAAGGCAGATTAGTTTAAAAGAAACACCACACATTCAACAAAGTTATCTATGACTAGAAAATTCTAACTAACTTACAAATGCAGTTGGGGAAGTGGACATTGAGAGGGTCCCTGGTATAATACATCCCTCACAAAACACATACACAGAAAACATTTTGAAATAAACCCATACTGTGCAGTTTAGGATAATCCAAAATTCACAGCAATCTTCCTACTTCAGCTTCTTCTGGAGTTACAGACTTAGAATGAGGGAGGGTATGTCTCACCTTTTTTATCTCCTTAATTGTGGGAGGGGCAACAGTTTGGGACAGGAATTTTTGTGTAGCCATAGTTGTCTTGGAACTAGCTTGAAGACCAGGCTGTCTTGGAACTCACAGATAATCTCCTGTCTCTACTAAAATTTTACATGTAGGGAAAAAAGCAAGTACTAGGAAACTGAAGTCAAATAAATCTGTAGGAAATGACAGATTATGGGAGCTAAAAGAAGTGAAAATTTTAGGATTCCCTACAGGATACATAGAAGGAGTCAGAGAGGTAAGACATCTCAATGGACAAAGGTGTTTGCTGCAAGACTGAAGAACTAAATTTGATACTTAGGACTTACATAATATAAGGAAATAACCAACCAATAAAGTTGCCCTCTGACCTTCACACATTTATCATGATATGTGTGTTCCTCCAGCACAAAATAAATAAATGAACAACAAACTTAAATTTAAAATTTTAAAGATGCTAAAGCCTCAATCTACAGATTTAAGTTTTTTGGTTTTTTTTTGAAAATAGATCTTTTTCATAAATTATATTCTGATTATTGTTTCCCCTCTCCTTTTTCCTGCACCTTCCCACTTTCTCTTCCATCCAGATCCACACCTTTTCTGTTTCTCCTTAGAAAATATACAGGCACCTAAGGAATCAAAATAAAATGGAATATAATAAAATAAAATAAAACAAAATAAATTAACCTGTATCTTTTTAATGAACTAAGAGCACCCTGCGTTTTATTATTTATTGACCCATAATTCCTCTTCAACAACTTACTCAGAACATAGGAAGATTCTTTTCTTATGGTTTCTGATACTATATTTTACCACTATTCTGGATGCATTCCCCAGTTTAAAATATGAGCTGAATTACTTAATGATAAGTCAAACAAAAAAAGTCAGCTCATTTTTAGTCCTTATTTCACCAAATTCATGTAAATATGCCAGTGATTCAAAGCTGTAGAAAATTATTTTTACACAGTGCATTTAATTACCATTAAAAAACATCTGTCAATAAATATTAACAACATAGCTGCAAAGGTGAAATGTTTCTTGATCAGTATTATTTATTTTATTTTGTATAACAAAAAATTTATTATATTTTTATCATTTAAAACAAATTTTAAATTGTCATATATTTTGATCTTATTCTTCTATCCTCCAAGTTCTTCCAGGTCCTCTCCCCCTCCCTAACAAACAAACTTTAATTTTTTTCTCAAAAAACAAACAAAACCCAATAGAATATTGACAGATAAATAACAAAACACAGAAAAATCCATACCAAATATTGTGTTGTGTTTAAAAGATCTCCAGCATAAACATAAAATTGTCTAAATATAAATACTTATTTCTTCTTTTACTGCTCCTGACATTGCATATTATTTAATACACTTTGGGACTAAATCATACTTTTCAACTTGTATCTAACTAAGGTCATATTTCTCACAATAACAATTTATACATTTCAGAAAACTTCTTTTTTATTTTTTCTGGAAACACCAGTTATGCTGAATTTCCAGTTGTGTTTCTTTACACTAGACAAATAGTTGATTCCATTAGCAATAAATTATTCTTTAACTAGGAAAATATATCCAAACACTAGAAAACATAATTAGTTAAGCTTGGTTAGTTCTGAGAAAGATAAGCAATAATCCATGCTAGAACAAACAGTGCAGTTGTCCCTCCAGCTTGACAAGGTGTGATTCACAAATGGAAAACTTTCCCAGAAGAATTTCTCAAAAAACATGGAAACACTTTCTAGAAAGAAGCATTAATAGACCCCTTACTAAGGAACTAGTTATTGGCAGTTGATAGCTACTGGAGAGAAGAGTTGTTCTTTGTTGAGGATGTGATCACTTACAAGATTAAAAGTGGATGCCTGAAACCCTTGCAATATGGGTAGCACTAATTTAACTTAGTGACTTTATAAAAGAAATTACAAGATGTTGGTGGACAGGTATTTGAGAAATAGGGAAGAGCTGGGGGAGGAAGTAAGGATAGATATGATTGTATTCTACTGCATGCATATACTAAATTCTCGAGAACAAGGAAAATTCAAGATAGATGATAGATAGATAGATAGATAGATAGATAGATAGATAGATAGATATGGTGGCACACACCTGTAATTTCAGCATCAGGCAGGCTGAAAATCCCTGCGAACTCAAGGCTAGCCTGAGTTACGTAGAGTCTGTCTCAAAAAACATAACAAAATGAAATAAATTCTTATTTTGGTAGGAGGGGTGTGTGTGTGTGTGTGCGTGTGTGTGTGTGTGTGTGTGTGTGTGTGTGTGTGTGTGTGTGCCTGTGTATATGTCTGTGTGTGTCCTGTTTCATGGCAAATGTCTTCTGTGCATCAATAAGCCTAGGTGTTTCTGCTATTCATATATGTCAACAGCTCCTACTCTTAAACAGGTCTGAAGAAACCATGCCAGTAGGGCTAAAAGAAGAAAGGGCAACTTGTACAATATTTTTCTATTTTAAAGTAGTTTAAAAAAATCAGTGTGCACGAGCTGGCCTGAGGCCCCTGACACATACACAGCAGAGGACTGCCTGGTCTGCCCTCAGTGAGAGAAGAGGCGCCTAACCCTCGAGAGACTTGATGTTCCAGCTAGTGGGGAGGTTTATGGGCTGGGAGACATCCTTTTGGGGACGGAAGGGAGGAAGAATAGGATGAGGAAATCTGGGAGGGCAGAACAGGAGGAAGCCAATGACTGGACTAGAGATTCCTCAGAAAATTAGAAATAGGCCTACCTGAAGAACCAGCAATACCACTCTTGGGAATATACCCAAAAGATGCCCCACCATGCCACAGGGGTATGTGTTCTATTATGTTCATAGCAACCTTGTTTGTGATATCTAGAACCTGGAAACAAGCTAGATGTCACGACAGAAGAATAGATACAGAACATGTGGTTCATTTACATAATGGAATACTACTCCGCTGTGCAGGCAAATGGATAGAACTAGAAAATATCATCCTGGTGCTCCGGTGAATCGGGTGTCTGCTGAGGGATCTGAACAGCCTGGGCAACAGCACCCTGTCTCCAGGCAGTGCAGGAGGTAAGCTGTGCACTGGTCATGATGCTGGTACAGGAACACATGAACGACATACTTAAAGAAATTCAGGAGAAAATGGATGAAAAGTTAGAAGCCCTTGCAAGGGAAACACAAAAGTCATTGAAAGAAATTCAGGAGAATACAAAAGCCAATAAGGAGGAAATGCAAAAATCACTTAAAGAAATACAGGAGAACTTTGGTCAACAGGCTGAGGTCATGAAAGAGGAAACACAAAAATCTCTTGAAGAATTATAGGAAAGCACAAACAAGCAAGTGAAGGAGCTAAGCAAAACCATCCAGGATCTAAAATCAGAAGTAGAAACAACTAAGAAAACTCAAAGGGAGACAACTTAGGAGATAGAAAGCCTTGGGAAGAAATCAGGGGACATAGATGTAAATATCAACAACAGAATACAAGAGATAGAAGAAAGAATCTCAGATGCTGAAGATTCCATAGAAACCATGGACTCAACAGTTAAAGAAAATGAAAAATGCACAGAGTTAGAAAGAGCAATTATCAAATTCATCTGGAACAACAAAAAACCCAGGATAGCTAAAACTATTCTCAGCAACAAAAGAAAGTCTGGGGGAATCAGTATCCCTGACCTCAAGCAATACTACAGAGCAATAGTGTTAAAAACTGAATGGTATTGGTACAGTGGCAGGCAGGAGGATCAATGGAACAGGATTGAAGATCCAGAAATGAACCCACACACCTATGGCCAATTGATCCTCGACAAAGACGCTGAAAACATCCAATGGAAAAAAGATAGCCTTTTCAACAAATGGTGCTGGTTCAACTGGAGGTCAGCGTGCAAAAGAATGGGAATTGATCCATCCTTGTCTCCTTGTACTGAGCTCAAATCCAAATGGATCAAGGACCTCCACATAAAGCCAGACACTCTGAAGCTAATAGAAAAGAAACTGGGGAAGACCCTTGAGGACATCGGTACAGGGAGAAAGTTTCTGAACAGAACACCAATAGCGTATGCTCTAAGAGCAAGAATTGACAAATGGGACCTCATAAAATTACAAAGTTTCTGTAAGGCAAAGGACACCATCAAGAGGACAAATCAGCAACCGACAAATTGGGAAAAGATCTTCACCAATCCTACATCAGATAGAGGGCTAATATCCAATATATATATAGAACTCAAGAAGTTAGACTCCAGAAAACCAAACAACCCTATTAAAAAATGGGGTACAGAGTTAAACAAAGAATTCTCACCTGAAGAACTTCGGATGGCAGAGAAGCATCTTAAAAAATGCTCAACTTCATTAGTCATTAGGGAAATGCAAATCAAAACAACCCTGAGATTTCATCTTACACCAGTCAGAATAGCTAAGATTAAAAACTCAGGAGACAGCAGGTGTTGGAGAGGGTGTGGAGAAAGAGGAACATTCCTCCACTGCTGGTGGGGTTGCAAATTGGTACAACCTCTCTGGAAATCAGTCTGGCAGTTCCTCTGAAAACTGGGCACCTCACTTCCAGAAGATCCTGCTATACCACTCCTGGGCATATACCCAGAGGATTCCCCACCATGTAATAAGGATACATTCTCTACTATGTTCATAGCAGCCCTATTTATAATTGCCAGATGCTGGAAAGAACCCAGGTATTCCTCAACAGAAGAGTGGATGCAAAAAATGTGGTATATCTACACAATGGAGTACTATTCAGCCATTAGAAACAATGAATTCATGAAATTCTTAGGCAAATGGATGGAGCTAGAGAACATCATACTAAGTGAGGTAACCCAGACTCAAAAGGGGAATCATGGTATGCACTCATGAATAAGTGGATATTAACCTAGAAAACTGGAATACCCAAAACATAATCCACACATCAAATGAGGTACAAGAAGAATGGAGGAGTGGCCCCTTGTTCTGGAAAGACTCAGTGAAGCAGTATTCGGCAAAACCAGAATGGGGAAGTGGGAAGGGGTGGGTGGGAGGACAGGGGGAGAGAAGGGGGCTTATGGGACTTTTGGGGAGTGGGGGGCTAGAAAAGGGGAAATCATTTGAAATGTAAATAAAAAAATATATCGAATTAAAAAAAAGAAAAAAAAAAGAAAATATCAAATATCATCCTGATTGAGGTAACTCAGACCCAAAAGGACATGAATGGTATGTTCTCACTGATAAGAGGATATTAGCCCAAAAGTAAAACTACAAAATACCCAAGATACAGTCCACAGAACTCAAAATGGTCAAGAAGCTGAAGGGCCCAAGTGAGGATGTCTCAGTCCCACTTGGGAGGGAGAAGAAAGCAATCACAAGTGGGGAGGGAGGAAGGAAAGGACTTGGGAGAGAAAGTGGACAGGGCAAGGGGAGAGGGGAACCTGATCTTATATTAGGTGGGGTGAGGTCCAGCAGAAAGAATGGAAATTTCAGGAAGTAGAAGGTTGGGGGGACCCTCCAGAATGTACCTGAAACCTGGGAGGTGAGAGACTATCAGGACTTAAAGGAGCTTAGATGAAATGCCTGACAGTAGGGAGAGGGAAATTGTAGAGCCCACCTCCAGCAGGAAGACAGGGTATCAGGTGAGGGAATGGGTTACCATCCCACAGTCACAACTCTGACCCATAAGTGTTCCTGTCTGAAAGAACTGCAGGAATGGAAATGGAGAGGAGCCTGAGGAAAAGAAGGTCCAGCAACAGTCCCAAAGTGGAATCCAGCTCAAGGGGAGGTCCCAAGTCCTGACACAATTACTGAGGCTATGGAGTGCTCACAAAAAGGGACCTAGCATGACTGCCCTCTAAAAGACACAACAAGCAGCTGAGTCAGATGCAGATATTCATACTCAACCAATAGACAGAAGCTGCTAACTCCTGTGGTTGAATTAGTGGAAAGCTGGAAGAAACTGAGGAGGAGGGTGACCCTATAGGACCAGCAGTCTCAATTAACCTGGAACCCTGAGATCTCTCAAACACTGGCCCACCAACCAGGCAACATGCACACCTATACACATAGAAACAAAATCAACATGGAAAACCATCCCACTGATGACTAGCAATCTTACAGTTACTCTCCATCTGACTATCTTTCAGCAAAGAGTAATATTTTATGTTTGCATATAGCATTTATAGACTTCAAGGCATTAAGTACACAAACCCCAGGAAATGGCTCATGCAAAACATAGTGAGTCCTTCACATCTTTTCATAATAAAATCCTATCTTCCAATGAACATTTACATTTTCAATCTAGGTATCAAATCCCAAGTGTAGGGGCTATTGAGATAGTTCAGTGGATAAAGCACTCATTGCTACACAAGGATATGGCTGTTAGCTTGGTGTTCTTCTGGGATTCATAACAGCATACGTGGGTGGATCTCTGACTATTGCCTGCTCTTGGGACACTTTTCTTTTATTGGGTTGCCTTGCCCAGCTTCAACATGAGGGCCTTTGCCTTGTCTTATCGTATCTTGTTTTATGCTGTTTGGCTTTTTTATCTCTTGGAAACCTGCTTTGTTATGAAGAGGAAAAAATGGAAAGTGGATCTGAGGGAGAGAGGAAGTGGTAAAGAGTTGGACTAGAGGTAGGGGAAACCTAGTCATTATGTATTGTATGAGAGATCCATTTTCGATTAAAATTAAGTAAAAACAAATAAAAAAGAAGCTGAGTTCAGATCACCAGAACCCAGGCAACACTGTACAAAGTACCATGCATTTGTACTGCCATTGCAAGATGGAAGGCAGAAACAAAGAATATTCCCAGAGGCTCACTGGTCAGCTTCTCTGGGATATCCAGTAGTAAATAACAAGAGACTGTCTCAAATAAGGCAGAAGAAATGGAAGGTGAGAACCAACACTTTCATTGTCTTCTATCCTCCACATGCATACACATATAATACACATGTTCTCTGTCTCCTGCAAACACCAGTTAGCATGTACCTGTGAGCACACACACATACACACATACACACATACACACACACACACACACACACACGAGAAAGGGAGAAAGAATTTTTAAATTCCAACTGTAAACATTTTAAACTTTCTGCTTTTATCTTTATAACTATTTTATGGACATAGCAAAACCATATATGCTTGTGAGATGCAATGTGATGCTTCAATATCTGTATTCAATATGGAATGATGAAGTCAAACAAAATTGTATATCCAAAACCTCACAGACTTCTCCTTTTTTTATTTCTTCTGCTTTCACATTTTTGTGCACGTGTCAAATCTCATAAATTCATACCAAAGACTGAAATGGCAGCAGGCCAGGAAAATGAGTTGGAATCTTTATGTCTAGATATTTAAATACTCTTTAACAGATATTAGTATGCATTTTTGTTGTTCTTGTTCTTGTTATGATTGTTTTGTTTTTCTTTTTGGTGGTGGTGGTGGTTGTGGTGGTGGTGGTGGTGGTGGTGGTGTGTGTGTGTGTCTGTGTGTATGTGTGTGTGTGTCTGTGTGTATGTGTCTGTGTGTTTTTCAGATGAGCCACCAAAATTGTATACAACTCAACATCCTACATATTGCAGTTTGGTGTTTTTGTTTTTTAACAGCCAATAACTTTTATAAAAATAAATGTTGCATATAGTACCTTCTCTAGCTTAATAGCCAAAATATTATACCTCTATCTCTATAGAAGGAAAATTCTATTTCCCAACAGCAAGTTTGCCAATAAAATTAGAGCAGCAAGCATCTAAAAACACATACCCTTTATACAGTCAACAGAATCTTAAGAAAAAGTTTCACCTCTCTTTTCTATAGACTTTTCCATTGGCAGTTCGATGTGTGGGAGCATTCTGAGTCTGTTTGTTTATAGGTAAAAATCTATATAAAGTGGGAGCAAAGAAACCCTACAAAAGTAGTAACAGAGAAATGTGTGGGATAATGAAACAATTTTGTTGGGTGAATTTTCTGTTTGAGTTCTTTTCACAGGGCTAACTGAGTGGATGAGTGATTATCACTGTCACAACGAAAGTTTGTATCAAAAGTCAGTGTTCCAGGTACCAAATTATAATATTGACCTCATAATATAAAGGATTGGGAGGCATTCAGATTTTGTCCCAATAGTACTGTGCTAAAACGTAGCAGCTGGGAATTGCCATACTCCTGTCTGTTAAAGTCCTTATTTAGCCTATTTCCATGGAAACTGAAATCAGATTTCCCTCTCTCTCCCTTTTCCTTCCTCCCTCTTTCTCCCCCTCCCTTTCTTTCTCTCTCTCTCCCCCCTCCCTTCCCCCTCACCCCTGAGGAGAGCTCCCTAGAGCCTGAGATTGAACTTTCATGTATAAATGTCTACAAGAGAATTTCTGCATGGACATTCACTCACTAGTAATAACACTCTAGCAAATGGATCTTTTTAAAGAAGCCAAACTTGTAATACAAATTTTTAAAAATCCAAGTTAGAAAGCTACAGCACACTAGGCCTCTACTATCAATTCCTTTGGGGTATTTCATAGTTGCATACTCAATTAACTGAGCTAACTTGGAAATATTTAATGGTAGGAAGACATTCACAAAAACTAAATTTAACTTCTTGGATTTTTGCCCATTTTGTTTTACTCTGAAGAATTGACATTTCCCTAAATAGTCTGGAAAATAGTTAAGAGAAAAGGAAAGTGAATGCATACACTTCAAACTTTCAACATATTCTTGATTGGATTTCCTTCCTACATGGAAAAATACTGCACATGTTCCAGATTTATGGGGGGGGATCTGATAATCGGGTTGCTACCTTAAAAGATTAAAAACACATTAAAAACATAATCATTGCAAAAGAAGAATGAATACCAGCCCTTGGCATGTATCTGCAGGCAAACTGGATGCCTTCTGCATATGGAAAACTCTTAGTAATGGATAATATTTTATTTCTCATTTCTTCTCCCCCTTTCCCATGAGTAAAGATGAAAAGCAAAATTTCTTTAAAAAGATACTTCAGCTTCAGAATGAAGAGTAAATGTTTTGAGTATTGAATGAAGTTCTTTGAGATCACATCTCTTTATAAAATTGTGCATGTTACAACTCACGAACTATTTTTCTCTGGCTAGAATTCAGACCAGAATGTAGGGCTGAAAAGAGTGGGCATGGGTCAACCGAACAAAAGAGCTACATCTTAAGCACAAAACAGTTTTTTTTCCCATTTTTTTATTCGATATAATTTATTTACATTTCAAATGATTTCCCCTTTTCTAGTCCCCCCACTCCCCGAAAGTCCCGTAAGCCCCCTTCTCTTCCCCTGTCCTCCCTCCCACCCCTTCCCACTTCCCCATTCTGGTTTTGCCGAATACTGTTTCACTGAGTCTTTCCAGAACCAGGGGCCACTCCTCCTTTCTTCTTGTATCTCATTTGATGAGTGGATTATGTTTTGGGTATTCCAGTTTTCTAGGTTAATAACCACTTATTAGTGAGTGCATACCATGATTCACCTTTTGAGTCTGGGTTACCTCACTTAGTATGATGTTCTCTAGCTCCATCCATAAAACTCATTGTAGGATACTTTTGTTTCGCCTTCACACAAAAATGGATAGTCTTATAAATGGATAACAATGCTGATAATACATACTCAATCAGAAAATTGAGAAAGGATACAACCTGGGTTCAGTGACTTTTTACTTGGTAAAATTAAAAAGTCACTTCTTAGAATTAAAATAATAATAATAGCAATTTGTGAAGGGTAAGAAAACTAAACTTTCTCAAATTAATTCTTGTGCCATGATATCAAATACACCATTTGGCAGCAAGTTTTATCTTCCCTCAGGAGTTATATTAAGATGACATTCAATAGTTTACAGGAGAATCTTCATTTTTGTAGCAAAATTCTCAGAACCACAAATTTTAAATTTAAAAAAAAAAACCTTGAGCCACAGCATTCAGATAACCTAGTCCAAACGTACTGCAAAATAGTTCTTTCTAAAGGATAAACAGGAATACAAATGTTGGATCTATTAAAACAAAATACTGATTCTCATCAACCATGTATCATCAAATAAAAAAATTCCAAGTGGCCATATTTGTTTGTATTAGAATGAATTAATAAATGCAAGCTTGCTAGCACAGATGTCCACTTAATTTTTCACTCAATCTTATGACCAAATTATCGAAAACCTCAAGAACTTTCAAAATATGGAGTAGTACTAAGTGTGATTAATAAATATCCACAACTAATGTTCTATGACTCCAGTAGTAAAACTTACAAAGATCTGACAGGACTAATTGATTCCTTTCCATTTATACAGAGTCTAATGACTGAAAAACTGTAGATGTAATACTATGAGGTTTGTACTACAGTACCATTGTTATCTGGACACTCACCAACATTATAAAATACAAATTAATATCTTTATTTTCAATCATTTTAGGGCCTAAATTTACCCTTTGCATTATCTAAGGGAATAGAAAACAAATTATAAGTGAAAATGTTTAGAATATATTATATTGTTGATGACTTTTTCTAATCTCTGGAAACACACATACCACTCCCTTATTTTTTCATTATTTCTGAGAGCAAGTATGTTCACAGACTGTAGTAAATAGGACTCATATGATCTTGATTTTAAAATGTTTGCATTTGAAAACATTCTGGGGTCACACCAAGTAGTGGTTGATGCATCTTCCAAGTGAATTCTATTTCAAAAAATTATAGAAATATGTTTATGACTACAGATTGAAATATTGTGATACATTATGCAAGTCACATAATCAAGTATAATTTTATTTTGTATTTACTGAGAGATTTAAATATAAATAATTCATCTCAAATCAAGGACATATGTGTCACTTATACCTTACAGTGATATGGTAACCAAAAAATACAAGAAGAACCACTACAAAATGTTTGGCCATCATACAGCATTAAAACAAAGCAGACACCAAGTTGAACACTGAGTTGAATGATTACACATGTGTGATCTTCTAGTAAAGAATCTTCTTACCTGGGTATGACAACTCAAGTGCTTTATAAAATTTAGTTCATAAACACTTTACAATCTGTTATTGACATATGAAAGAGGAATCTCTAAGGTTGAGTCCTAGAATCAGAATCATAGGCAAAATATAAATGCTAGTAGTTTATTTAGGAGAAGATTTCCAGAAATACCTGCTGAACAGATGAGATATGATCCAACAAAGGAGGTGAGAACAATAAAATGCTATGTTCTTACCTAGGTCCTTTGACACAAAAGCCCACTGTAAACTTTTTAATAAATAGTTGTAGAACATCCTTCAGAGTTGTTACACCTGAGGACAAAATGAGGTGAGGGTATTTAATTTCAGCTGCTATTATACCAAATCATATAACAAAATTCCTTATTGCCTCACTATTATTCAATCATTAATTCACCTACACCTTCAGCTCACTCCACTTGGAGAAGAATTGTTAGGAGAATGCAGGTGGTGACATACTAAAATAACACATGCTAAAGGGCATCGAGCAAGAACCAATGGTGTCAGTGAGAATTAAAAATATTCTTGGAAAACCATACAAATACTGAATAAATTCTTGATTATCTCTGGATCCAAAAGTATGGATGTTGGGCACAGCAAAGGCATAGGTCAGTAATAAGAACAGGTAAGTTCAACCTAGTTAAGGTCTCCATCAGAATAAGACCACCAAAAGAAAAATAATCATCAAAGATACCAATTAGCTAGGCTATAGGCATAATCAACACAGCAAAATATTTTGGTCCATCTGGCACTTAGTAATGTATATCATTTTTAGATAAAAACAAGCCTAAGAAACCAGATGACTGAAGAAAAATCAGAATCATGTGTCAGGATCAAGAACTCTAATTGCAATTTTACCTTTGCATGTACAAGAAATTTTATGCCCAGTGGTATAATGATAAATTATATCAAGTTGCTCTCTGGGAAGTTGGGTGAGGTGTGAGGTAAGACAGACTGTTCCATGTTACTCAGAATTCAATGACTGATTTTGAAATTCCTAAAAATTGATCAATTAGCTTTCACAAATGTGAGTTGAGCATCTCTCCACTCAATGTCTAGCCACTGTTTTAAGTTTAAAGAGCTAATGACAAACCACTAACATATATTTAATCCCTGAGTTTTAGGCCTATAAATAACTTACATTGTGGATGAATGGGAGAGATGCTGATGTGAATTTCAGGATCCAGTTCAGTGAAGACTAGTCTCTTTATAGCCTCTGATCTGATCTCAGTCATCACGGCCTGTCACGTGCCTTGAATATGGAATTACAGTTTGAACTGAAGTTCCTCTGGGTCAGATTTTAGCAGTTATTAACCTCAGTTCCATGCTGGCATCTATAATGTGTGTATTCCAATGACTTATCCACTAATATTTGTTCAAGGTGTTTATGCAGAAAAACAAGCTACATTCAAATCCTAAATCAAAAAAGCCAATAGCTGTCATGAATATATCAGCTAACATATTCCTTGAATCACAGCCCCATACTAAACCTTCAAATATACTTAATGCAGATTGTATCTGTCCTGAACCATGAATAAAATGCAGATGCAATTAAGCAAACAGCTATGCTCAATTTACACATCTACATTCCTCCTCATCCAAAGTTCAGAAGGATCTGTATTTATCCTCCGGAATCATTAGAGGAGTCCCCGTTGAACAAAGATATAAAAAACCAATCCACGACACCAACAAGCATTCCAAAATGGAAAGATAACAGCCCATGAAGCCTCAATAAACTATAGGCAACTGAGAAAAATGGGAACAGGAGACATAGCCTTCATCGTGGAGGACTACACCAATTGGTTGTCAAGTGCCAATCAACCTTCAAAACATACACAAGTGGAAGCAAATGTGAGTATGTATGTGTATGAATTAAGTCCTGATCTTTTGGGAGTTTCTTCTGCACTCAAAAAGAAATCCCATGTTCAAAGTAAACATTCCATTTGCCCCCATCTTTCTTTAATGTTGCATAAATTTTAAGATACCAAGGTATTGGGACAATTAGATGACTCTGGGTGTTAACAGGTTTGCTGCCAAGTCTGGCAACCTGAGTTCCTTTCCTGGGATGTACACAATGAAAGGAGAGGACCACCTCCATTTCTGTGTTGTTGTTGGTGTGTGTGTGTGTGTGTGTGTGTGTGTGTGTGTGTGCATGCGTACATGCATGCATGTGTGTGTGTATCTGTGTACAGAAAATAATTATAATAAATATCATAATTTTAAAGTTAATAAGGCAAATTTCATGTACACATTAGATTTCATTTTACATCTGCTTTGCTGTCCTCTTTGCTTCTAAGGTGACAAATTTATATTTAGTTTTTCTGAAGTCATATTTTATAACATTTTTTTGTAATTATGTTGACTTAAGAATTCAAGTGAAAAAATATAAAGTTTTAATAAGTTGCTCATGTACAAAATTTCTAGTATCCAGAAAGCAGTTTAAGGAAGGCTTTACAACAACCTATCTAGTGACTTGCCATCCATTCCCCTTCTAGTGCTTCTTTTCAGAATAACTACCTTTGTCTCTGATAAAGGATGTGATTTCAAACCCCTTTGTACAACTTCAAGCTCTCATCCAAAGAACATAACAGCATGGCTCATAAGAACTTTTCAATTTAAATCCAAAGTTTCTTCAAGAGCTATTCAAATAGAACTATTTCTTTGCCATTTGCCATTTCCTGACATGTTTTCCTATGGAAAAAAACTGTAATTTATGTGGTATTTGGATTTATAATACGGCCTACCTTTCTTTCCACAGTAACCAAACAGTACTTTTACTAAATGAAGAAATAATTGGCCAGGTAAAAGTAACTAGCCACAGTACAATCTAGAATCACCACTTGATGTATGTTTCCAGATACATACTATTTTTCCAAGTAGCAAGAATGTGTCACCTTGAATGTAGCCCGGGATCTTAAGCCCTAAGCGCATCTTTTGTTAAATTTATTTATTTATTTATTTATTTATTTATTTAGCATCCTGACTGACATTTTCTCCTTCCTCTCCCTCCAATTCCCCCCATCTACCCCCATCCACTCCACTCCTCCAATTCTCTTCAGAGAAGCAGAGGCCTCCCAGGGATATCAAGCAGCCCTGACAAGTTGGAGGAGAGCTAGGCACATCCTCTTCTTAATAGAAGGCTAGAAGAAGCTTCCCAGTAGGAGAAAAGAGTCCCAAAGGCAGTCAACAGAGTCAGACAGTCACTGCTCCTGCTGTTAGAGGTTCTACACATAGACCAAGATGCAAAACGGTAACATATGTGCAGAGGGTCTAGGTCATTCCCATGCAGGCTCCCTGGTTAGCAGTTGTCTCTGTGAGCTCCTAAGGCCCCATGTTAGTTGATTCTTTAGGTTTCCTTGTTGTGTCAACCTCTCTGGCTTCTACAGTCTTTCCTTCCCCTCTTCTGTAGGATTCTCGTAGCACTGCCTAGTGTTTGGCTGTAAGTCGCTGCATCTGTTTCCATCAGTTGCTAGGTGAAGTTTCTCTGATGACAGTTATGGAAGGTTCCTGTCTGCATGTAGAATGGAGTATCATTAGTGATGTCAGGACTTGGTCCCCTCTCATGGCATGGGTCTCAAACTGGACTAGTCATTAATGGGCCACTCCCTCAATTTCTGCTCAACCTTTAACCATGCATATCTTATAGGAAGGACAATTTGTAGGTCAAAAGTTTTGTGGCTGGGTTAGTTTCTCGATCCCTCCATTGGAAATCATGCCTGGTTACTGGAGATGGCCTGTTGAGGTTCCATGTACTCCATTGCTAGGAGTCTTAGCTAGCTAGGGTCACCTTTATCGATTCCTAGGAGCTTCTGCTGCCCTCATTTTCTAGCTTATCCCAGAGATGCCTCCCCATTCCAGTTGTCTTTCCCACTGTTCTTTTCCTCCATCCCCCCACTACCTGTTCCCTCCAGTTTCCATCCATACCTCCATCCCCACTCAGGCCCCTCCCACTTCTACCCATGATATTTATTCTATTACCCATTCTCAGTGAGATTCATGCATCCCCCTAAGGGCATATTTCTAAGACACATTATTTATCCAATACTAATCTCAGCTACATGGACAGAGATGTTTTTTAGATGGTAGCCTACTACTTAATCATCACTGTGGTTTTAAGGCACCGCTAAGGTAAAATAGGGAAGGGAAAGAAAGCAAATCGTGGAATCCCTAATGTGTCTCCCCATCAAGAACTAACTAGGTCCAACCCTGCCTAGGTTCTGAGATCATATGACATTAGGTACATTCAGAATGATGTGATCATAGACAAGAATTCCTAATCTGTGTTAATTCAACTTTATTTCTTTAACATAGTATTTTTTTTTCTTAGAAGAAATTTGGCAGCTGAGAATGTCATTTATAGCTACTCCAGAATTTGTAAATGCTGAAATACAACTATTTCTAAAAATAATGTATTTATTTTTCTGTTGAAATTGCACTGATTTATGTTGTCTTCCCAGAAAATTTCCCTTGGTTTCTAATCAATTTCCAATTAAGTTACACTTCAGGTTCAAATGTTCTGTCCACAAATCTTTAAACTAATAATTGCAAAACAAATTTCTTTATATATAAAAGGGAAAAACTTTCAAAATACCTCTTAGTTAAATGATATCTCAGCATATATTACCATAAAATAAAGGTTTAATATACAATATTATTTCTTTAGTTAGAAGAAAATGAAAAGCAGCCATTTGTTTATTTTATTACACACTAGATTTTATATATTGAGTTGGCTCATGTGAAAAAGTCATTTCTTTTTTTTATTTTTCTTTTTTTATTAATATTTTTATTTTCTATATTCTTTGTTTACATTCCAAATGATTTCCCCTTTCCCGGATCCCCCCTCCCCATATGTCCCATAAACCTTCCCTCCATCCATTCTCCTATTACCTCCCTCCTTTTCTTCTCTATCCTTATATTCCCCTCCAATGTCATTTCTAATAAAATAGTACTCTGTAAGGAGCAAAGTTCTTTATAAGCGATTTTATGCAACACATACATTTCTGCTATTTATCTGTCATCAATCCCTTGCATCCATTTACCTATAAATTATTCTGAATTCTTATGCAAAAGTGTCCTATATTTTTCTTAAGTATTCTGCAAAGGAAACTAAGAACTTAAAGGCCATGCGAAGAAACGGATATGATATTGGGTAAGATTTTGATCCTTCCTCTGCCAATACTGGCTTCTACTTCACTATGAAGATAATATATTCCTTCTGATGATAAAAATATGAGAAACAATTCTTGAAATTGAAGAAATTTTGATAACTTATGGAAAAGGATATCTTCATACTATGACCACTGTTTGAAAATTTCTTTTGATTTTTACTTGATTGTTTCTGTTTGACCTCATTTCCAGTAAATTTATATGTAACTGAGAAATAGCTAACAAGAAATAAAAATAAGAACACATAAAACATTTAAAATTTCATTCAAATTTTCTGTTAATGCTGTCTTGATTTTTTGCATCCCACACATTTTTTTTTATCTTGTGGACAATTATAAATTTATCAACATTTTGAGGCACACTGATTTTATGAAAGCCCTAAAAATTAAAACTCACCTGATGGTTTCATAAAATAGTTTATCTTCACTGCAGCATTCACTGAGATGCCCACTGTAAAATTAGTTCTTAATCCATATTCTACATTCCATTGTGGTAGCTACGAAACATGATAGGGCCCACTGTAGGGCTAAGAAGGTACCGAGAGCAAGATAGGAATTTATTCCCCAAGAGAAGTAAATCCCTGCCATTATATATCAGCAAGTATGTATGCTATCAATTTCTTATTTTGTTTGTTCTTGAACAATTTGGTAGAAGTTATTTCACACACACACATACACATGCTGGGTCTGGCATGGCTCTGTAAAGCAAGATGTGACACAGTTCCTGCCCCAGGAGCATCACCAGGCCATTAATCCCCATGATCCCCGCTTGTGCTGATGGTTGCCGTTGCCCTGAAGTTGATCTTCTGTCTTTACTGTGTTACTTTCAATCTTTCTGGAGAATATACTTACCCCATTACTCAGAGCTAATCACACCATAAAAAATAATAAAGGAATGAGGAATGGAGATGGTCATGAGGCTGTAGAAGATGAGGAAGTGACCTTCAGCACCTTGGGAATGGATCTAGACAACATAAGCACAGAGTCCATAAAAGACTGCATGGTCCTTTGTTGAAATAGTTCATTGCCAGGCTTGGCCTTGAATTTGGAATCATAAGGAGACACATGTACCCTCAGGTCCAATGACTGTTGCATTAACTAGCCAGGGTAAAGTTGGGGACATCAAGGATAATTAAAGTGGTCTCAGGAAGAAAAGGTATGGATAGAAAAAATAGGAATTTATGTATGATTTAGGAATAAATAGTTGTAGAATAGTACATGAGGCTATGGAACTGCTAGGATGAGGAAATGAAGATTAAAGAATTAAAAGACGATGCAGAAACATAAAAAGTTAGTACTTTGTTCTTCTAGATATTTGAAGTATTGAAGATGATAACATCTGAAAAGATATTAGAGAGAGCTAACTGTTTTACTTACATAAATTCAAAACTTTGTGAGGAATCATTTTAATTTTAGTAGTCTTTCATCTTTCTGTTCACACATGAAAATAGTTACTGAAAACTGCTGTCTGCTGTATCAGGAAACCACATGAGATGTGCCTGGCTACCTGTGAAGAACAGGCTGTGTAAACTTAAACGGGAATGTGCTTTTGCTTTGTGTTTAGTTTCTGCTCTAAGGAAACAGGAGTTGGAACTACTGATATGAGATTCAGAGTTTATGTAAATTTAAGAAGTTTTGTAGATTATTAACAATGATTAAAGCCTTGATGAGGCAATTTTAGTAAAGAAAAGACTGGGTTCAAGCTCTCTGGACAGAAAGGAGAAGAAGAAAGAATGATGAGAATCTTCAGAAAACAGAGTACCTGAACTGACAGCATGCATCTACTACACTTCAAGTCATCTCAGTGAACATACACACAGACACACAGACACACAGACACACAGACACACAGACACACAGACACACACACACACACACACATATATTCTGGAATAGTAAATATATGAGAAAAATTACTGTGAAAAATAGAGTTCAATGCAGTTTGGAAATGAACTTAAGAGGAAAAGAGAGTGCCACATTGCACAAGCAAATGCATCAAAAATTAGTCTTTGTATTTCCTGTCATTCCTCTTATTATAGCACTGTTTCCAGTGTCTGCCTCCCCAAAGTTATCACCCAAATAATTTTCTGAAAAATCTGCAATGGCTCAGGCTTCTTCATGCCACTAATAAATCAACCTGGAAACAAATAGCAAGACTGCACCTGTTTCCTCAGTAGAATAGCATTGGTTTCATACAACTGTATGAAACCAGCTATTTCATACCTATGCAATTTTAACCAACAATACAAAAAGTTAGCTTACAAAGGGCTCTGTGGACACATAGAAAAAGACTCTGAAAGTGGCATTACTGTTATCCAAAAGACTCCCTCTTGCCTGAAATATCTTCCACTCAACTTGAAATTCAATAACTTCTGAAAGATCTCCTCAGCTAGTTTGGATGTATGATCGAAAATGGTCTGCAGTTAATCACCTTTTCAAATAATACTCAATGTATTATATTAAGATCAACTACAGTGCATGTAACAAAAATGATCAAACAAAATAGCTTAACAGGCTTATGCAATCAAAGCCTAGTGTTAGGGCATTCAGGTTTTTAGGGTAGATCAAACTTAATTGAGCAGCCAGATGTTTCCATTTTCTTTTCCTTATATGATAACTTGATCTTCAATTGTTTGTCCTTTCTAGAACCAAGGTATGCCAAGTGATTCCTAGATCCACATGCTCTTCAAAGGACAGAAAAATTCAACATAGTGCTAAAGGCCCTGGAAACATTTCTCTTAGAAGCTCCTAATGTTATACTAAAAATATATAATGGCCATCAAAGGACTCAAGGACTTCATAGACAATGTCAGACAAGTTCATTGTTAATAAATATCTCCCCCAACCCAAAATGAGAGGGGTAACTAATAGCATTGGTAATATCCTATAATGTTTTTCTAAAACCCATGTAAGGAATTTAAATGGATTTAGCATATAATGGGGGAGAAAAGACCCCAAATAGATATCAAACACTACCAAGTAAATCCATCAATACCAGGAATGTGTTGTATCTTAAGTAACAGGACAGAGGGGCCCTATAGTCAGCTGGAAACACTACAGGCCATTGCCTGTGCTAATGGTTACTCTCCACAACCTGATAGTAAGGTCCTATCTCTGACGACTTCACTTACGTATTTCACAGAACACAAAGAAATAGAGATATATTATGTAACTAGAAATTTTTCTACTTGCTAACATTTATAGTTTCTGAAGATACTATGTACTCTACCAGATGAGAAAAACAATCATCACTCTCACCCAACTATAAATATTATGGGACTGACCACCACTTTTTTCAAACATTTTTTAATTGGATTTAAGACCCATTCCATGAGATAGAACCCACATTTCCATTTAACAGCTAATGATACCAAGAACTGGAGACTAGATGGGTTGTGAGCTCTGGGGGAAAACAAAATACTAAATTAACATAGAAAGAAAATGACTTCTGATGACACATTGCTAAACTCATATAACACTGCATCACTCAACCCTCATTGGAGAAATTTCCTCTTGTACTAGATAAGAATTAACTCAAATTCCCACTTCTGAACAATGTACAGACACTGAGACACATTGTATCACTAAGCTCAAAATGGTATGTCTTTATCAAACCCCTACTCTCAAGTCTCAGAGTATCTATATAGAAGAAGAACTTGAATGATCATAAGAGCCAGAGGTTGTATATGACTCCAAAGAATCAATATCTTACAGACATAGCATAACAGGACTGAATTTACAGAGTCTGTGACAGCCCACACAAGACCTACACAAGTTCAATCTAGACGAATACCCACCACTGAGTAGAGGAAGTGAGCACAAAGACAAGCCCCCAAATCAAGAAGATACTTGGAATAAATACCTTCTGGAAGAGGGAAGATCTGATTTCTCCAACAGGATGACAATGAATAAATTAACTACACTCCACAGAAGGCTTCATGCTTAGAAGTAGTTTGACAATACAAAACAGACTCTGCTTTTAGTGTGCTTTTCTTTTTGTTATAGGTTAGTGGCTTTGCTTTTTGTTGCTGGTGGTGGATATTTTTGTTTGTTCCTTTGTTGTCGATTTGTTTTTTTTTTCTTGGTATATGTGTGTCAGAGAGAGAACTTGAAGTAGTTTGGGTAGGGAGCTGGGGAGGATATATGAGGATTTGGGTAGAGGAAATAATATGCTAAAATATTCACTATGAAAATGTTTAAAATATTAAAATGTAATAAAAATAAAAATGAACACCCCAAATGCACTGCTTGATTAGAAACCACCACTTCTGGGTATGGCTATTTTCTATTCTCTACCCCACTGCAATTACTACCTGGTTCTGCTCATTGTGATTCACCTACAAGATCAATGCAACAAGCATCCTTGCATATTTCTCTCTCTGTCTCTCTTTGTCTCTCCCTGTCTCTGTCTGTCTCTGTGTCTGTCTGTCTGTCTCTCTCTCTCTCTCTCTCCCTCTCCCTCTCCCATAAAGCATTACACCACTTTAGAAATTTTATTTCTTGCACGTATTTTTCAAGCAGAGAAAGAAAGAACAAACGAAACAAACAAACAAAGAAAAGAAAAGAAAAGAAAAGAAAAGAAGAGGTACTTGGTGGCTGATTGCTTGCTTCTGTTTTTCTGCAGTGCCGCAGGTTGTTCTGGCAGTATACACCACCAACAGAGAAAAAGTTTATCGGAAAAACATATGCACTATGGAAGTATGGAGTGCTATGTGTTCATTCAGTCTCAGACTTATTTGTCACTTTTTGGCATATGAAGAAATACGGTTTTTTGAAATAGATTTTTATCATTAGATATATTCTTTATTTACATTTCAAATGTTGTCCCCTTTCCTGGTTTTCCCGCCCTAAAATTCCCTAACCCATCCCCCCTCCCCCTGCTCACCAACCCACCCACTCCTGCTTCCCTCTCCTGGCATTCCCCTACACTGGGGCAATGAGCCTTCTCAGGACCAAGGGCCTCTCCTCCCATTGATGTCCAACAAGGCCATCTCTGCTGCCTATGCTTCTGAAGCCATGGGTCTCTCCATGTGTACTCTATGGTTGGTGGTTTAGTCCCTGTGGGTTCTGGGGGTACTGGTTGGTTCATAATTTAGTTCTTCCTACGGTGCTGCAAACCCCTTCAGCTCCTTGGGTCCTTTCTCTAGCTCCTCCATTGGGGATCCTGTGCTCAGTTCAATGGTTGGCTGAAAGTGTCCCCCTCTGTATTTGTCATGCACAGGCAGAGTCTCCCAGGTAACAGCCAATCAGGTTCCTATCAGGAAGCACTTGTTGACATACACAATAGTGTCTGGGTTTTGTAACTGAATATGTGATGGACCCCTAGATGGGGCAGTCTCTGGATAGTTTTTCCCTCAGTCTCTGCTCCAAACCTTGTCTCTGTATCTCCTCCTGTGGGTATTTTGTTCCTACTTCTAAAAAGGAGCAGAGTATCCATTCTTTGTTCTTCCTTCTTGAACTTCATTTGGTCTGTGAATTGTACCTGGGATATACCAAGCTTCTGAGCTAATATCCACTTATAAGTGAGTGCATACCATGTGTGTTTTTTTTTTAAATTGGGTTACCTCACTCAGGATGATATTTTCTAGTTCCATCCATTTGCCTAAGAATTTCATGAATTCATTGTTTTTAATAGCTGAGTAGTAGTCCATTGTCTAAATATACCACATTTTCTGTATCCATTCCTCCATTGAGGGACATCTGAGTTCTTTCCAGCTTCTGGCTATTATAAATAGGGCTGCTATGAACATAGTGGAGCATGTGTTCTTGTTACATGCTGGAGAATCCTCTGGGTATATGCACAGGAGTGGTATAGCAGGGTTCTCTGGTAGTATTACGCCCAATTTTCTGAGGAACCACCAAACTGATTTCCAGAGTGGCTGTACCAGCTTGCAATCCCACCAGCAGTGAAGGAGTGTTCTTCTTTCTCCACATCCTTGCCAGTAACTGTTTTCTCCTGAGTTTTTGATCATAGCTATTCTAACTGGTATGAAGTGATATATAAGGGTTGTTTTGATTTGCATTTCCCCAATGACTAAGGATGTTGAATATTTCTTTAGGTGCTTCTCAGCCATTTGATATTCCTCAGTTGAAAATTCTTTGTTTAGCTCTGTAACCCATTTTAATAGGGTTATTTGGTTATCTGGAGTCTAACTTCTTGAGTTCTTTGTATATATTGGATATTAGCCCTCTGTTAGATGTAGGGTTGGTAAAGATCTTTTTCCAATTTGTTGATTGCCATTTTGTCCTATTGAGAGTGTCCTTTGCCTTACAGAAACTTTGTAACTTTATGAGGTCCCATCTGTCAATTCTGGATCTGAGAGCATAAGCTATTGGTGTTCTGTTCAGGAAAATTTCCCCTGTGCCCATGTGCTTGAGGCGCTTCCCCTATTTCTTTTCTATTAGATTTGGTGTATCTGGTTTTATGTGGAGGTCCTTGATCCACTTGGACTTGAGCTTTGTACAAAGAGGTAAAAATGGAAGAACTTGCATTCATCTGCATGCTAACTACCAGTTGAACCAGCACCATTTGTTGAAAGGACTATAATTTTTCCACTGGATTGTTTTAGCTCCTTTGTCAAAAATCAAGTGATCATTGGTATGTGGATTCATTTCTGGGATTTCAATTCTAGTCGATTGATTACCTGGCTGTCATAGAACGAATTGGGTAGTGTTCTTTCTGTTTCTATTTTGTCTAACAGTTTGAAGAGTATTGGCATTAGGTCTTCTTTGAAGGTCTGATAGAATTCTGTACTAAACCCATCTGGTATTGTGCTTTTTTTGGTTGGGAAATTTTTAATGACTGCTTCTCTTTCTTTAGGGGTTATGGGATTGTTTAGATGTTTTATCTGATCCTGATATAACTTTGACACCTGGTATTTGTCTAGAAAATTGTCTACCTCTTCCAGATTTTCCAATTTGGTTGAGTATAGGCTTTTGTAATAGGATCTGATGATTTATTTTTTAATTTCCTCTGTTTCCATTGTAATGTCTCCATTTACATTTCAGATTTTATTAATTAGAATACTCTCTCTACGCCCTCTGGTTAATCTGGGTAAGAGTTTATCTATCCTTTTGTTTTTCTCAAAGAACCAACTCCTGGTTTTGTTGCTTCTTTTTATAGTTCTTTTTCTTTCTACTTGGTTGATTTCAGCCCTGAGTTTTATATTTTCCTGCCTTCTACTCCTCTTGGGTGTATTAGTTTAATCAGGTATGCTGTTGAGCTCCTAGTGTATGCTCTCTGTAGTTTCTTTTTGGAGGCACTCAGAGCTATGAGTTTTCCTCTTACACTGCTTTCATTGTTTCCCATAATGTGGGTTTGTTTTGCCTTCAATTTCATTAAATTCTAAACAGTTGTTGATTTCTTCCCATTTATCTTCCTTGGCCAAGGTATCATTGAGTAGAGTATTATTCAGCTTCCATGTGTATGTGGGCTTTCTGTTGTTTTTATTGCTATTATTACTATCTTGCTTTTTCTAGGGTGTAGTTGCCCTCCTTATATTGGCATTTTCCATCTATTATCCTTTGAGGGGCTGGATTTATGGAAAGATATTGTGTAAATTTGGTTTTGTCATGAAATATCCGGGTTTCTCCATCTATGGTGATTGAGAGTTTTGCTGGGTAACCTGGGCTGGCATTTGTTTCCTTAGGGTCTGTATGACATCTGTCCATGATCTTCTGGCTTTCATAGTCTCTGGTTTGATTCTGATAGGTTTTCCTTTATATGTTACTTGACATTTCTCCCTTACTACTTTTAATATTCATTCCCTGTTTAGTACATTTGGTCTTTTAATTATTATGTCATGGGAGGA
The DNA here is from genome assembly GCF_947179515.1 of Apodemus sylvaticus. NCBI lineage: Eukaryota > Metazoa > Chordata > Mammalia > Rodentia > Muridae > Apodemus > Apodemus sylvaticus. Next base: position 36,221,845 of record NC_067495.1, read on the forward strand.
ATTTCTTTTCTGGTCCAAACTATTTGGAATTCTATAGTCTTCTTGTATGTTCATGGGCATCTCTTTCTTTAGGTTAGGTAAGTTTTCTTCTATATTTTTGTTGAAAATATTTGCTGGCCCTTTAACTTGTAAACTTTCGATCTCTTCTACACCTATAATCCTTAGGTTTGGTCTTTTTATTGTGTCCTAGATTTCCTGGATATTTTGGGTTACAAGCTTTTTGCATTTTGCATTTTTTTTGACTGTTGAGTCATTGTTTTCTATGGTATCTACAGCACCTGAGATTCTTTCTTCTATCTCTTGTATTCTGTTGTTGATGCTTGTATGACTCCTGATTTCTTTCCAAGGTTTTCTATCTCCAGAGTTGTCTCTTTTTGTGATTTCTTTATTGTTTCTACTTCCATTTTTAGATTCTGAATGGTTTTGTTCAGTTCCTTCACTTATTTGTTTGTGTTTCCCTGTAATTCTTTAAGGGATTTTGTGTTTCCTCTTTAAGGGCTTCTACCTGTTGACCCATGTTCTCCTGTATTTCTTTAAAGGAATTATATGTGTCCTTTTTGAAGTCCTCTATCAGCATCATGAAATGTGATTTTAAATCCAGATCTTGCTTTTCTGGTGTGTTGGTATATCCAGGACTTGCTGTTGTGGGAGAACTGGGTTTGGATGGTGCCATGTTGCCTTGGTTTCTGTTGTTAATGTTCTTGTGTTTGCCTTTTGCCAACTGGTTATTGCTGGGGTTAGCAGGTCTTGCTGTCTCTGACTCTGGTTTATCTGTCCTGCAAGCCTGTGTATCTGCACTCCTGGGAGACCTGTTCTCTCTGGAAAGAATTTCATATATGGAGAGCTGTGATACAGGGTCAGTTTAGGTGTACAGACAGAAACCAGAAGGATCCTGTCCCCATCTGATTCTTGGTTCCTGCGTCCTGATGGCTCTGGGCAGGTTGCTCTTAGGCCAGGAATTTGAAGAAAGGTGGCAGTCTTACCTGTGCACACAGGTATGTAGGCACTCCTGGGAGACCAGCTCTCTTGTGGTGGTATTTGGGTATGTAGCTCTATGGCTCAGGATGATGTCTAGGAGGGGACAAAAATTGGAAAGACTCCTGTCACAGTCTGCTCCTGGGGGTCTTATGTCCTCAAGATTTCGGGCTGGTTCCTCTGAGCAGCAGGGGTGGTCCTGTGTGTGCTCCTGGGTGGTTAGCTACCTCCCTGTGCCACCTAAATATATTGAAGAAATATTTAATATTAAGAAGTATAATTCTTTAGATTTAAACTGTGTATTGATTTAAAAAGATGTCCACAGTAGAAGACATGTTTATATGTATAATTAGTGAGGAGGTAATAAAATTCCTCTGGCCACAGAAAAAAAACATAATAGCTCTGTATTCTGTGCTAGAATAACAGGATGTTTTAAAACTTCATTTGAATACTTTGAATAATTTGAGTAGTTTGAATACTTTCACTGTTAGCTCCAGATCACAACTACCTATTCCTGATTTAGGCATGAAACACTGTTAATGAATAATTAATTTTAAAAGGAGTCCATGAATTTAAAAGACAGCAAGGTAGGGTATATGGGGGTGTTTGGAGGGAGAAAAAGAATGGGAAAATGGAATTATGTAAATATATTATAATCTCAAAAAATTAAAAAATAATATCTGGGAATGTGATGTTCGCTAAGAAAATGTGAACAAATCTACATAGTAATGCAAGCAATGTAAATCTAATTTTGGAGTGAAAATTTCAACCAAATATACTAATGTACAAATCCATTTAGTATTTACCCAAGTTTTGTTCAATTAACTTGTCTAGGTGATAATGTTGTAAGTGCAGGAAATAGTAGATTGATTAAAATAATCAAGAGATAGATGATTTTATAGAAAAGTAACAGAAGAGAGTTAATGCAAAAGTAATTATAATTTTAGAATTAATCAAGTTATTTATTTTACAATGAAATGCATTAAATAAATATGATTATGTTACACATCATTTGATATACATTTTGCTGTAGTTTTTGCTAATGGCTTATTACTTGATATATACTTCATATTTAGTTAATGATATGAAAGTAATGTTGCACAAAAAGCAAATTCAAACTATTTTCTTTTTTTGATTTTTTTTTTGATTCAAACTATTTTCTTATTGCTAGTCTCAGGAGCTTGGCCTCATTGAACCAAAATTCTCTTTTACTTAATCATATTAGGCTGCTCATTCTTAAATATGAAATGCCTTAAAGGAAGATTTGAACACAGAAAATGTCAAATGCTAAAAATTATTATGAGAATTAATAAGTGTTTGTTAAGTATTCAGTACATATTGTACTCAGAATATAATTCCTATAAATCTATGTAGAACTAATTTTGAACAACAAGAAATATATATACAGATATTGAGACAAATACATATAATTTTTATCCAGGGCTTAAACACCAACATTTTTGCAATCAATTCATAACTCAAACCAATGATCTAGTCAATAAGCTTTAGTGTGCTAGATGCCCTAAGGACTGAATCATAGACCATTGCTTTACTTCCTATATTAAGACTGGTATAATTGGCTGGGCAGTGGTGGTACACACCTTTAATCCCTGCCATTGGGAGGCAGAGGCAGGTGGATTTCTGAGTTTGAGGCCAGCCTGGTCTACAGAGTGAGTTCCAGGACAGCCAGGGCTACACAGAGAAACCTTTCTGTCTTGAAAAAACAAAACAAACAAACAAAAAAGACTGGTATAATTAATTTTGTGTCTATGACAATAGGCCACAGTACTCTGGGACTCAGCAGCATAAGTATGAGGCAAAACAAATTTAAATATTTTCATATGTGATACACAAATAATCATTACTATTTTTCAGTTATGTGCAGATCCTGTTTATTTAATTAACTACTTATTTATCCATGAAGTTGTAGCAGCTTTCAAGTATATTTTTTATTAACAAATAAGAGTTTTTATTTTAAAAATTTCTAAAATTTACTGGGTAAAAATCAGTTTCTATTGTTAGTAATAATATGTAATATACTAGAAAATCACTAGGATAACAGGTACAGATTTTCAATGTTAAACATTTTCATTTGTAAAATGTAAATAGGTGATATAATCAACACACAAATTGCCTATATAAATATTTTCCTGAAACTGGGTTTGGGGCTGACCCCTTCCATTCTCCTGTGTTAGAGATGGTGATGTGGCCCAAACTCAAGCTTGAATAAAGAGACCCTAGTGCGATTACAATGGAATTCTTGGTGGGCTTTTTTGGGATTCTCAAACATTTCCTGGCACAACAAAGTTTCCAATTTCTCTTCACAATGATAATAATGATGAAATGACAGCCAGCCTGCAGGTACAAAATAATCTCATTTGCTTTTATTTATATTTACTAATGATTAATGATGAGTAAGCTTTTTTGTTGTTGTTGAATCTTAGTATATTTTCCTCTGATAAATAGTTAGTTAAGAACTTTTCCCATTATTAGTTTGTCTATTCCTTAATGAAGTAGAATTCTCCATATATATCAAGAACAAAGCCCTTATCAAATATATTAACTTGAACTATCTTCTTCCATCCTATAGGATATTGTTCTTAAACTTCTTCATACTGTCCCATAGTGTACTAATGGTTGCCATTCCTATAAGGTCTATTGCCATTTTCTTTAGTGTAGAGAGCCTTATTGGGGTGCTGTGCTGCCTGGCAGGAACCTGACATTGGCCAAGGACAAGAGTTTCAAGCAGGAATCTGACATTAGGGCAAAATAGGGAAGTAGGTTACAGCAGGACATTTTTATCTTAGGGTGGAACCAGAGAAGCAAGCTTCAGGCAAGATTCTGGGCTTGAACAAAGAAGTAGGCTAGGTAGTTTGGTCATTCTCACACACCCTTGGAAACTACTGTCACCAAAGTGATTGTGGGACTTTGCTTATTGCCTTGACAATTTTGTGTTTACTGTCCTGCTCGTTCCTCATTGTACTACTATTGATCTTAATTCCTGCATGTAATTAAATTTGTATAAAAATGGATTGAAGATTATTAAACCTGCCTTCAGTCTCAGAATTGACTGGGGTCATACGCAGTTTTGTCTAATTGTCTCTCTTCCATCCTCACTCCTGTGCTAGAGAATCTGTTGACTGACTGAGCAGGCTTGGTCACTTTAGTTGCTTATTTTTTCTGTCACACCTAAGGGATCAATGCCAATTCTAAGGCCTTGAAAATTTTTTACCTCTTGTATTTAGGTCTTTGACATGGTTGAATACATTCCAATTTATGGCACATAAATTTACTGCCTATAAATTTTCAGTTGTTGCTAATCATGGTGGTTCATTCCTCAAGTTGTCATGTTTGAGAGTCTGAGGCAGGGGCATTGATATAATTGATTATAATAATTGATTAATGGCCAGCCTGGGCTACAGAATAAAATGTATGCTCAAAAACAAACAAACAAACAAACAAACAAGCTATACAGAAAAACAAACTACAACAGAAAAAAAAAACAAAGAAAATCACTTGTCACAGAATAATTTGTTGAAAAGATTATTTCCCCCTTTGGTGTTGGCATACTCATTAAATTAAATGAAAATATTTTATCCACTGATCTATATTACAATGTCTATCCTTAAGCCTGGCCAACAATGTTTTTATTACTGCAGTTTAGAAATTCTGAAATCAGGAAGTAAGTATCCCCCAACATTTTATTTTCAAAATCATTTAGGTTACTTGGAGGTGACTTGCAATTCCACATAACTTTTAGAAAAATTGTTCTTTTAGTTTTGGAAAAAAATACAGTTGGATATCCATAAAGAGTTCATTAAATATATAAAATATCTTTATAGGTTCCTCCATCTTCACATTATTAACTCTTCTAATTCACAAACACAGGATAAATTTTCATTTATTTCAGTGTTCTTTAATTTCTTGTGGTAACACTTTAAAGCTTTCAGTCTTTCATATTCTTAGTTAAATTTATTCCTAAGTAACTTTCATGGCATTGTAAAAACTTTATTTTTGATAACTCACTATTGTTAGGTCTCTAAGTAACCCGGGACAAAAAGGCTAACTGCTATGCCTATTAGCATATCAAAGCAGACATTCTCCAGCTTTATTTTTTTAGCACTAATGAGTACCAGCTACTCCTCCAGACATTTCTAACCCCACCTTCTACCCTAAACCTCTCCTTCCCAGGCATGTCTCCCCCTCCCTCATTCCCCACTCCCACCAACCAATTATTTTTGGTTATATGCTTTCTTGGCTCCTGGCTGGCTCTGCTCTTGGATCTCTCTTGGTCTCCTCTTCCTCCCCCTTCCTCCCTCTCCTCCTTCCCCTCCCCCTCTCCCTCCCCCTCTTCCCCTCCCCCATCCCTCTCTCCCCCTCCCTCTCCCCCTTCTCCCCCTCCCTCTCCCCCTTCTCCCCCTCCCCCTTCTCCCCTTTCCCCTTCTCTCCCCCTCCCCCTCCTCCTCTCCCTCTCCTTCTCCATCTCCCTCTCCCTTTCTCTTTCTTCTCATGGTCCTGTTCACTTTGCTGTTTAGTGTGGACCTTTTCAGATGCCTCTGGCTGATTTTTCTCCATATCTACAATAAAACCCTTTCTTCAACCATACCTGGAAGTAGTCATGTTCTCCTTTTTTTTCATTCATCTGGTGTGCCAAAACCCAGGAATGGCATATATGAGTTCCCTTCCAAGGGACTTTGCCTATTTGGATCAAGATGCCTATTTGAGTCTCCTAAGGTATACATGGATCATTTATTTCTATTGGCTTCTGCCAACCACCATATTTGACTTCAAATTCTAGAGTCAAGCTCTTTAGTAGCTTCTTTTGGCAACTTGCCCTAACCATCTACCTTTCTACTTTATACATACAGTAAGTGTCCTCTCTGGCTCCTGGAACCCTTGGTTTATCATTGTATAACCTCTTAGACTAAAGAGATCAGCAGGTTTCCAAAATCTTGGGTTAGGATGGATTTTTGTAGGATGATAAATTTCTAAGGTTTTAAAGTTATACTCAGGCTAACAAGAACTGACTTGGATATATATATACACACATATATATATAATGCCTAACAACATATAAATTATTATTTTTTTAAAGTCCCTCACTTTTTTACAATACTTACATATAATTAGAATACTTGTTACTAAAAGTAGGACATCTGTATTACATCCCCTCCTCCCAAGTATTATGAAAAATCTCTTCTGGCTAGATTTATGTCAACTTTACATAAGTTGTACATATCTTAGAGGAAGAAACCTCAATTGAGATAATGTCTACAAATCAGGTTGTGGTTCAGCTTGTAGTGAGGGCACAATCCATTGTGGGTGGTACCATCTCTGAGCTGGTAGTCCTGGGTTCTATAAGAAGACAGATGAGCAAGCCTTGTGGGGCAAGCCAGTAAGCAGCACCCCTGTATGGTCTCTGAATCCTTACTCTGGGTTCCAGCCCTCTTTGAATTCTGGTCCAGACTTCTTTTGATAATGAACAGTGATATGAAAGTGTAAGCCTAGTAAACAAGCACCTGAAAGAGTCAGATGCAGATATTTGTACCCAACCAATGGACGAAGCAGCTGACCCATGTGGTTGCATTAAGAGAAGTCTGAAAGAAGCTGAAGAGAAGGACAATCCTGTAGGAGGACCCACAGTCTCAATTAATCTGGACCCCTGAGATCTCTCAGACACTGGACCACCACCAACCAGGCAGCATATTCCAGCTGATATGAGGTCCCCAACACATATACTGTAGGACTGCTGGGTCTGTGTTCATTAAGAGATAGTGCACCTAACCATCAAGAGACTGGAGGTCCCAGGGAGTTTAGAGATCAGGGATGGGGAACATCCACATGGAGACAGGGGGTTGGGGAGGAGGTAGGGAATTTGGACCACTCAGAGGGTAGACAGGGGTGGGGGGAATAAAATATGGAGTGTAAAAGTTAATTAATTAATTAATGAAAAAAAGAATGCTGTCCCTGGTAAGTCCACCGCACTCCCATGGCAAGTCACAGATGCAAGAATACATAGGCAACATAAATTAGGCTTGGTAGGGGGAAAAAAGAGTTATTAAAGTCCTCCACAATTTTTACATTCCTTTCATATAATTAGTCTATTCATTACTAAAAGTGGAACATCTGTATTGCATTCCTCCTCCCAAGTATTATTAAGAATCTGTGCTGGCTAGATTTATGTCAACTTTATAAAAATTGTAGTCATCTGAGAGGTGGTAGGTGGGTAGGAGAGTAAGTTTGGCTCTAGAAGGAGTTGGAGGAGAGGTAGATCAATTTATGAAACTCTCAAAACTAATTTTTAAATGTGGAATCGTTTTACTTCTTTTATGTCAGTTTTCTCTTTGTTGATATATATAAATATTACATTTTTTTCTTTTACTGAAAATAGATATCTTTTCTCATACAATCTATTTTGATTACTGTTTCCCCTTCTCTGGCTTCTCCCGGTTCGTCTCCCACTATCCCTTTCCATCCAGATCCACAACCTTTCTGTATCTTCTAAGAAAACAATCAGACATCTAAGAAATAAGATGAGAAAAATAAAAACAAACAAGATAAAGTCAAAGGAGAACATAAAAACATACAGATACAGAGAGACACCTGTTTGTACACAGGAATCCCACAAAACTCAAAACAACTGGGAGCCATAATATATATGTAAAGGGCCTTTAATTAAAAAAAAAGCCCTGACACAATGAAAGCAGTGCTAAGAGGAAAACTCATAGCCCTGAGTGCCTCCAAAAAGAAAATGGAGAGAGCATACATTACCAGCTTAATGACACACCTGAAAGCCCTGGAACAAAAAGAAGCTATTTCACCCAGGAGGAGTAGAAGGCAGGAAATCATCAAACTCAGGGCCGAAATCAATCAAGTAGAAACAAAGAGAACCATACAAAAAATCAACAAAACTAGGAGCTGGTTCTTTGAGAAAATCAACAAGATAGATAAACCCTTAGCCAGACTGACCAAAGGGCACAGAGAAAGTATCCCAATTAACAAACTTAGAAATGAAAAGGGAGATATAACAACGGAAACTGAGGAAATCCAAAAAATCATCAGATCCTACTACAAGAGACTGTACTCAACACAACTGGAGAATCTGGAGGAAATGGACAATTTCCTTGACAGATACCAAATACCAAAATTAAATCAGGACCAACTAGACCATCTAAACAGTGCCATAATGCCTAAAGAAATAGAAGGAGTCATAGAAAGTCTTCCAACCAAGAAAAGCACAGGACCAGATGGTTTCAGTGCAGAATTCTATCAGACCTTCAAAGAAGAGTTAACACTAATACTCTTCAAACTATTCCACAAAATAGAAACAGAAGGAACACTACCCAATTCCTTCTACGAAGGCACAATTACGCTGATACCAAAGCCACACAAAGATCCAACAAAGAAAGAGAATTTCAGACCAATTTCCCTTATGAACATCGATGCAAAAATACTCAATAAAATTCTTGCCAACCGAATCCAAGAACACATCAAAACGATCATCCACCATGATCAAGTAGGCTTCATCCCGGGAATGCAGGGTTGGTTCAATATACGGAAATCCATCAATACAATCCACTACATAAACAAACTCAAAGAACAAAACCACATGGTCATTTCATTGGATGCTGAAAAAGCATTTGACAAAATTCAGCATCCTTTCATGCTTAAAGTCTTGGAGAGAACAGGAATTCAAGGCTCATACCTAAACATAGTAAAAGCAATATACAGCAAACCGGTAGCCAGCATCAAACTAAATGGAGAGAAACTTGAAGCAATCCCACTGAAATCAGGGACCAGACAAGGCTGCCCCCTTTCTCCTTATCTTTTCAATATTGTACTTGAGGTACTAGCTCAGGCAATTCGACAACATAAGGAGGTCAAAGGGATACAAATTGGAAAGGAAGAAGTCAAACTATCATTATTTGCAGACGACATGATAGTCTACCTAAGTGACCCAAAAAACTCCACTAGAGAGCTCCTACAGCTGATAAACAACTTCAGCAAAGTGGCAGGTTATAAAATCAACTCAAGCAAATCAGTGGCCTTCCTATACTCAAAGGATAAGCAGGCTGAGAAACAAATTAGGGAAATGACCCCCTTCACAATAGCCACAAACATTATAAAGTATCTTGGGGTGACTCTTACCAAACATGTGAAAGATCTTTATGACAAGAACTTCAAGACTCTGAAGAAGGAAATGGAAGAAGACCTCAAAAAATGGGAAAACCTCCCATGCTCATGGATCGGTAGAATCAATATAGTTAAAATGGCCATTTTGCCTAAAGCACTATACAGATTCAATGCAATACCCATCAAAATCCCAACTCAATTCTTCACAGAGTAAGAAAGAGCAATTATCAAATTCATCTGGAACAACAAAAAACCCAGGATAGCTAAAACTATTCTCAGCAACAAAAGAAAATCTGGGGGAATCAGTATCCCTGACCTCAAGCAATACTACAGAGCAATAGTGTTAAATACTGCATGGTATTGGTACAGTGACAGGCAGGAGGATCAATGGAACAGGATTGAAGATCCAGAAATGAACCCACACACCTATGGCCACTTGATCCTCGACAAAGAGGCTAAAAACATCCAATGGAAAAAAGATAGCCTTTTCAACAAATGGTGCTGGTTCAACTGGAGGGCAGCATGCAGAAGAATGCGAATTGATCCATCCTTGTCTCCTTGTACTAAGCTCAAATCCAAATGGATCAAGGACCTCCACATAAATCCAGACACTCTGAAGCTAATAGAAAAGAAACTGGGGAAGACCCTTGAGGACATCGGTACAGGGAGAAAGTTTCTGAACAGAACACCAATAGCGTATGCTCTAAGAGCAAGAATTGACAAATGGGACCTCATAAAATTACAAAGTTTCTGTAAGGCAAAGGACACCATCAAGAGGACAAATCGGCAACCAACAAATTGGGAAAATATCTTCACCAATCCTACATCAGATAGAGGGCTAATATCCAATATATATAAAGAACTCAAGAAGTTAGACTCCAGAAAACCGAACAACCCTATTAAAAAATGGGGTACAGAGTTAAACAAGGAATTCTCACCTGAAGAAATTCGGATGGCGGCAAAGCATCTTAAAAAAATGCTCAACTTCATTAATCATTAGGGAAATGCGAATCAAAACAACCCTAAGATTTCATCTTACACCAGTCAGAATGGCTAAGATTAAAAATTCAGGAGACAGCAGGTGTTGGAGAGGGTGTGGAGAAAGAGGAACACTTCTCCACTGCTGGTGGGGTTACAAATTGGTACAACCACTCTGGAAATCAGTCTGGCGGTTCCTCCGAAAACTGGGCACCTCACTTCCAGAAGATCCTGCTATACCACTCCTGGGCATATACCCAGAGGATTCCCCACCATGTAATAAGGATATATGCTCTACTATGTTCATAGCAGCCCTATTTATAATTGCCAGATGCTGGAAAGAACCCAGGTATCCCTCAACAGAAGAGTGGATGCAAAAAATGTGGTATATCTACACAATGGAGTACTATTCAGTCATTAGAAACAATGAATTCATGAAATTCTTAGGCAAATGGATGGAGCTAGAGAACATCATACTAAGTGAGGTAACCCAGACTCAAAAGGTGAATCATGGTATGCACTCACTAATAAGTGGTTATTAACTTAGAAAACTGGAATACCCAAAACATAATCCACACATCAAATGAGGTACAAGAAGAAAGGAGGAGTGGCCCCTGGTTCTGGAAAGACTCAGTGAAACAGTATTCGGCAAAACCAGAACGGGGAAGTGGGAAGGGGTTGGGTGGGAGGACAGGGGAAGAGAAGGGGACTTAAGGGACTTTTTGGGGAGTCGGGGGCTAGAAAAGGGGAAATCATTTGAAATGTAAATAAATTATATCGAATAAAAAAAATAAAGCATATCAATTAAATTAAAAAAAAAAAGCCCTGACAATATTATGAATCAAAGAGCATTCAATGATGCTGTTGAGTTCATTTTCTGTTAGCCATCTACTGCTGTGCGTGCAGCCTACTATTTGGAATGGTTTGTTTCCCCAATAAAACTCCCTTGGAGAAAACTTTGCATGTACATAACAATTGGAGATAGCTTCTAGGTTAGGGATGGGAATATATGTCCAATTCTCCTCGTACCTCTAAGACACCCATCTGGTACACAGGCATGTGCAGGCTCTGCATTTTGCCAGGCTCTGCATTTTGTTCTTATGCTCTTCATATCTTCTCTTCCACAGGATCCCCTGAGCCCTGAACGGAGAGACTCGATGGAGACAGCCCTTTTAGTGATAAGGGTCCCAAGGTATAATTTTTGGCCATGGGTCTCTGTATTTGCTCCAATATAGTGGGGGGGGGACACTTAAATTATGATGGCTGAGCAAGGTATAGATCTGAGTATAGCAGAGAGTCATTTTATTGTTATGTTCCTTTAGCAAAAATATATTTGGTTTGCTCCTTGGACCCCAGCCTATCTTGTCTTAAGTTCTTGGCTACAAAAGGAGCATTGGGTATGGATTTTCTGCCATGGTTTCAGCCTTAACTCAAATTAGATGCAGTTTGGTTAGTCCCACAAGCTTTGTGCCACCTTGTAGATCAAAGAGTTTATACCAGGATGGTGTTCACCTTTCTTCTTTGGTAGGATGTAGTGTACCTTCTTGTATCATGAACACTAGTCCATAGAGGAGAAGGGTCGAGGCAGGCCCCAGCTCAGGTTCTCAATATTCAATGAGTTGTACAGGCTGTTTTCAGCAATAAGGTCATGCTACTTTTGAATTTGTTTTCCATCTTACAACTATTTTGTTCCTCAGTTACTAAAATGCTCCCTTTCTTTAATTAACCTCTCTAATATACTATTTTGATCGTTTTCATTAATTTTATTTATTCATTTCATAGATGTTTTAATGTTTTTGTTAGTGATACCCTATATTGAAATATATAGTGAAATATAATTAATATCTTTGTATTATTCAAGTTTGAATTGATACCAACTTAATCTCAATTGCATTTAATAATGGTCTTTTAGAACTAATTCATTTGGCTGTTATGATGATTTCATCTTTATATACATGTATTCACTAGCATACATCTATATTTATTGTTTCGTATACTCTTTCTTCAAACCATGTAGGAGAAATAAACAGCAGTTCTAACCCCAGTCCAAAACTACTCATTTCTCACATTACCTAAGAAACTATTTTTCTTTTTTTCTTCTATCTTTTAGATCCCTGTTTCCCTTTAGGTTTTCCATGTCAGCCTGAGTGAATTCGATTAGCAAGCATTTTAGGGCAACTCTAAGAGTGATAAACTACATCCATCTTTTGTTTATCTGAGAATTTTCTAAATTCTACTTCTTTGTAGAAGGATGGATTTGCCAAATAAAGAAATCTTCGCTAACTTTTATTCTTCTTTCACCATGTCCTGTATGTGTGTATATGCATGAGTATGTGTGTACATATGTGTACTTGTGATCTCATTGCTTTCTGTTCTCTACAGTACAGATAAAAACAAGCTGTCAATAATATCGCAGCCACACGTGCAAGACAAATTGATTAACTCTTTCTTCTTTCAAGATTCTTTACCTGCCCTTTTTCAGTCTCATCTAAGTGTGGCTCCCTGAGTTATCTTTCTGGTTTTCATTATCATTCTGGGATAATTTTAACCTGTATTTCATCAACTTTGTTAACTTTTCTTTTGACCATTATTTCTTCAAATAGTTTGACTGTTTTCTTTCAAATATAAGAATATATAGATGATATAGATGTAGATATAGATATAGATACAGATCAGATGTTGGTTGGTTCATACCACAAGCACACTGCCATTTTGTATATCAAATAATTTGTAGCTCTATTGGTGTTTACCTTTCTCCTTTGGAAGCATGTACAGTACCTTTTAATACCATGAATACTAGTCCATAGGGGTGAGAGCTCTATGTAGGCACCAGCTTGATTTCTCAGTGTTCAATTATATGTACTTACATACTCATTATATACTCAGTATATGTTTCTCATATCAGATTATATCAATTGACTTATTTTCAAGTTATTTTTTACCTAATCAAATTTTGTTGGATCCCCTTAAGAAATCGCCATTTTAGTTATTTTACTTCTCATAACCAGAATTTTTATTTAGTCTCTAGGAAATTTTCTCTATTATTGGTATTCCATATTTTGTAAACTATTGTTATTTGTTTTTCTTTAATTTTTATTGAGGGTTTTTCTTAATTCTTTAATCATGCTTAAGGAAGTGATTTTTTTTTAAGTTTTAATCTAGGAAAAAAACAGTATCTTAGCCAACACAAATTTTTATTCATATATTTTTACTTGGGAATAAGCCCTATTTTTTGCTTTTATAGATATATTTTATCAAATATAGAATTTATTGGATACTATAATGTCTCAACTATAAACATCAGGCCTTTGTTCCTCAAGAATATTCATTTCTCTTGTATATTATTTCATTAGGAACTTTTATAAATATTTCTCTATATTTGGTATTTCTGTCACATATAGCCACTGAAGTATAAGTTCTTTTCTTTTCATTATTTATTTACTCACATTACATCCCAGTCACAACTCAGTCACCTCCAAGTCCTGCCCTCACAAATCCTTCCCCCATTACCCTACCCCTTCTCTGCAGAGGAGAGGAAACCCTCCTTTGGGTACAGCCTCTCCATGGGACATCAAGTCACAGCTAAGATCATCCTCACCCTATGATGCCTGACCATGCAGTTCAGCTAGGGTAAGGGGATCTAATGGTAGGCAGCAGAGTAAGAGATAGCCCCATTCCAATTGTTAGTGGATCCACATGAAGACCAAGCTGCACATCTGCTCCAAATGTATAAGGAGACTAGGTTGAACCCTTGCATGTACTTTGGTTGGTAGTGCAGTCTCTGAGCCCATGGGCCCATGTTAGTGACTCTGTAAGTCTTCTTCTGGTGTCCTTGACTGCTTCTGCTCCCACAGTCCTATCCCTAAGTCTTCCACAGGAATTCTTGAGCTCTACCTGATATTTGGCTGTGGGTCTTTGCATTTGTTTCCATCTACTGCTGGGTGATGCCTGTCAGCAGATACATGCAAGGCTCCTTTCTAAACATACCAGCATATCATTTTTAAAAAAGGAAAAAAAAAGAAAAAAAAGTCTGGCAAGTCTGGCACTGTGTGTCAGGGTCAAAATTTTTGCAGGAAGCCTCAAAATGATTGATGCAAGAAACTATGAGGGTAAAGTTTATGCTACAGAGAAGACCCAAAGAAATTAGAGATGAATGAAATGTGGAATGATTACCAAGAAAAACTACAGATTGTGAGTAGAGGCAGCCCAAAGAAGGGGAGGAATGAGGATATAAAAACGAGAAATGGAACCAATGCAATACTGAAACCCACCAAAACAAATCTTAAATGCTATAGTTCTATGTGATATATTTAGAGTGCATGGTGTTATGGTGTGAGCTTCAATGTGCTAAGGCAGCCCTGCCCCTCTGACATTTCAAGATGTGGTCTAGCTCCTTCCTTGTTCATATTACATGTTGGAACATCTTCTGGGTATATGCACAAAAGTGATATAGCTGGGCCCTCAGGTTACTATATATAATTTCCTGAGGAACCAGCAAACTGATTTCCAGAGTAGTTATACCAGCATGCAATCCCACCAGTAATGGAGGAGTGTTCCTCTTTCTCCACATCCTCGCCAGCACCTCTTTGCTCCTGAATTTTTCATCTTAGCCATTCTGATTGGTGTGAGATGGAATCTCAGGGTTGTTTTGATTTGCATTTCCCTCATGACTATGGATGGTGACCATTTCTTTAGGTGCTTCTCCACCATTTGAGTTTGCTCAGTTGAGAATTCTCTGTTTAGCTCTGTACCCCATTTGTTGATAGTGTTATTTGGTTCTCTGAAGTCTAATTTCTTGAGTTTTGTTTTGGGTTTTTTTTTTTTTTTTGTACATATTGGCTATTAGCCCTTTTTCTGAGGTAAAATTGATAACGATCTCTTCACAATCTCTTGATTGCTGTTTTGTCCCATTGACAGTGTCTTTTGCCTTACAGAAGCTTTGAAATTTTATGAGGCCACATTTGTCAATTCTTGATCTTAGAGTATAAGCCATTGGGGTTCTGTTCAGGAACTTTCCCCCTGTGCCCTTGTGTTTGAGGCTTTTTCCTACTTTCTATTCTATTAGATTCAGTATATCTGGTTTTATGTGGAGGTCCTTGATCCACTTGCTCTTGAGTTTTGTACAAAGAGGTAAGAATGGGTCAATTTGCATTCTTCTACATGTTGACCACCAGGTGAACCAGTATCATTTGTTGAAAATGCTTTTTCCCCCTACTGGATGGTTTGAGCTCCTTTGTCAAAGATCAAGTCACCTAGGTATGTTGGTTCATTTCTGGGTTTTAAATTATATTTCATTGATCTTCCTGCCTGTCACTATACAGATACTATGCAGTTTTTATCACTATTACGCTGTAGTACACCTTGAGGTCATGGTTATTCCTCCAGAAGTTTTTATTGTTGAGAACAGTTTTTAGTATTCTGAGTTTTATGTTATTCCAAATGAATTTGAGAATTGTTTTTTTCTTTTTTTCTTTTTTTTCTTTTTTTTTATTCAATATATTTTTTATTTACATTTCAGCCACACATCAAATGAGGTACAAGAAGAAAGGAAGAGTGGCCCCCTGTTTTGGAAAGACTCAGTGAAGCAGTATTCGGCAAAACCAGAACGGGGAAGTGGGAAGGGGTGGGTGGGAGGACAGGGGGGAGAGAAGGGGGCTTGTGGGACTTTCGGGGAGTGGGGGGCTAAAATGGATGGAGATAGAGAACATCATACTAAGTGAGGTAACCCTGACTCAAAAGGAGAATCATGGTATGCACTCACTAATAAGTGGATATTAACCTAGAATTGGTTTTTTCTAACTCCATGAAGAAATGAGTTGGAATTTTGATGGGGATTATATTAAATCTGTAGATTGCTTTCATCAAGATGGCCATCTTTACTATATTAATCCTGCCATTCCATTAGCATGGGAGTTCTTTCCATCTTCTGAGGTCTTTGATTTCTTTCTTCAGAGACTCGAAGTTCTTTTAGTGCAGTTCTTTCACTTGTTTGGTTAGAGTCAAACCAAGATATGCTATGTTGTTTGAAACTATTGTGAAGGGTGTCCTTAGAAGGCTACTGGTTTGTTTAATTTTATGTTTATTACATATTTTCTTTATTCACATTTCTAATGTTATTCCCTTTCCTGGTTTCCCCTCCAAAAACCCCCCTATCTCATCTCCCATTCCCCTGCTTACCAATCCACCCACTCCTGCTTCCTTGTTCTGGAAATCCCATATACTGGGGCATTGAGCTTTCTCAGGACCAAAAGCCTCTCCTCCCTTTGATGTCCAAGAAGGCCATCCTCTGCTACATATGCAGATGGAGCTATAGGTCCCTCGATGTGTACTCTTTGGTTGATGGTTTAGTCCATGGGAGCTCTGGTGGTACTGGTCAGTTAAGTGTATATCCAGCCACTTTGCTGAAGGTGTTTATCAGATATAGGAGTTCTCTGAGGAATTTTTGGAGTGACTTAAGTACACTATCGTATCATCTGCAAATACTGAAATTTTGACTACTTCCTTTCCATTTTTCCATTCGACATCCTTTTGTTGTATAATTGCTCTAGGTAGAACTTCAAGTACTATATTGCATAGATAGAGAGGGGGGAAGCCTTGTGTAGTCCCTGATTTTAGTCGGATTTTTTCAAGTTTCTCTCCATTTAGTTTGATGTTGGCTACTGGTTTGCTGTATATTGCTTTTACTCTGTTTAGGTATGGGCCCTGGAATCCTGATCTTTCTAAGACTTTTAACGTGAAAGGACTCTGAATTTTGTCAAATGCTTTTTCAGCATCTAATGAAATGATCATGTGGTCTTTTTCTTTGAGTTTGTTTATGGAGTGGATTACATTGTTGGATTTTCATATATTGAAACTTGGGATGACTCCTACTTGCTCCTGGCGAATGATCATTTTGATGTGTTCTTGGATTCGGTTTGCTAGAATTTTATTGAGTATTTTTGCATTGATATTCATAAGGGAAATTGGTCTGATGTTCTCATTCTTCATTGAGTCTTTGTGTAGTTTAGGGAATAAGCATAATTGTGGCTCCATAGAATGAATTGGGTAGTGTTCCTTCTGTTTCTCTTTTGTTGAATAGTTTGAAGAGTATTGGTATTAGGTCTTCTTTGAAGGTCTGATAGAATTCTGCTCTAAATCCATCTGGTCCTGGGAATTTTTGTTTGGGATACTTTTAATGACCACATCTATTTCTATAGGGGCTATGGGACTGTTTAGATGGTTTATCTGTTCCTGATATAACTTTGGTATTTGGTATCTGTCTAGAAAATTGTCCATTTCAACCAGATTTTCCAGTTTTGTTGACTATGGGCTTTTCTAGTAGGATCTGATGAGTTTTTTAGTATCCTCAGTTTCTGTTGTTATATCTCCCTTTTCATTTCTGATTTTGTTAATTTGGATACTATCTCTGTGCCCTCTGGTTAATCTGGCTAATGGTTATCTATATTGTTGATTTCCTCAAAGAATCAGCTCCTGGATTTGTTGATTCTTTGTATTGTTCGTTTTTGTTTCTACTTGTTTGGTTTCAGCCATGAAATTATTTCCTGCTCTATATTCCTCTTGGGTATATTAGCTTCTTTCCGTTCTAGAGCTGTCAGGGGTCAGTGTGCGGTCAAGCTGCTAGTGTATGCTCTCTCCAGATTTTTTTTGTTGGTTTTGTCTTGTCTTGTTTTGTTTTTGAGGGACTCGGAGCTATGAATTTTCCTCTTAGCACTGCTTTCATTGTGTTCCATAAGTTTGGGTATGTTGTGCCTTCATTTTCGTTAAATTCTAAAATATCTTTTATTTCTTCCATTATTTCCTGCTTGACCAAGTTATCATTGAGTAGAGTATTGTACAGCTTCCATATATATGTGAGCTTTCTGTTGTTTTTGTTGCTATTGAAGACCAACCTTTGTTCATGGTTATCTGATAGGATGCATGGGATTATTTCAGTCTTCTTATATTTGTTGAGGCCTGTTTTGTAACCAATTATATGGTCAATTTTGAGAAGTACCAGGAGGTACTGAGAAGAAGGTATATTCTTTTGTTTTGGGATGAAATGTTCTATAGATATCTGTTAAATCCATTTGGTCTACAACTTCTATTTGTTTCACTGTGTCTCTGTTTAGTTTGTGTTTCTATGACTTGTCCATTGATGAAGGTGGGGTGCTAAAGTCTCCCACAATTATTGTGTGAGGTACTTTGAGCTTTAGTAAAGTTTCTTTTATGAATGTGAGTGCCCTTGCACTTGGAGCATAGATGTTCATAATTGAGAGTGCTGCTTGGTACATTTTCCCTTTGAGGTGTATAAAGTATCCTTCCTTATCCTTTTTGATAACTTTTGGTTGAAAGTTGTTTTTTTTTTTTTCGATATTAGAATGACTGTTCCAGCTTTTTCTTGGGACCATTTGCTTGGAAAATTGTTTTCCAATGTTGTACTCTGAGGTAGTGTCTGTCCTAGATGTGAAGGTGCATCTCCTGTATGCGGCAAAATTCTAGGTCCTGTTTATATTAGTCTATGTTTTTTAATTGGTAAATTAAGTCCATTGATGTTAAGAGATATTAAAGAATAGTGATTGTTACTTCCAGTTATTTTTGATGTTATTTTTATGTTTGTGTGGCTACCTTCTTTTGTGCTTGTTGAAAAAAGATTACTTTCTTGCTTATTCTAGGATGTAGTTTCCCTCCTTGTGTTGGCATTTTCCATCTACTCTCCTTTGTAGGACTGGTTTTGTGGAAAGATATTGTGAAAATTTGTTTGTGTCATGTAATATCTTCGTTTCTACACCTATGGTAATTGAGAGTTATGCTGGGTATAGTAGCCTTGCTATTTGTGTTCTCTTAGGGTCTGTATGACATCTGCCCATTATCTTCTGGCTTTAATAGTCTCTGGTGAGAAGTCTGATGTAATTTTGATAGGTCTGCCTTTATGTGTTACTTGACCTTTTCCCCTTACTGCTTTTAATATTCTTTCGTTGTTTTATACATTTGGTGTTTTGACTAATATGTGATGGGAGGAATTTTTCTTCTGGTCCAATCTATTTGGAGCTCTGTAGGCTTCTTGTATGTGCATGGGCATCTCTTTCTTTAGGTTAGGGAAGTTTTCGTCTATAATTTTATTAAAGATACTTACCGACCCTTTAAGTTGTGAATCTTCATTCTTCTATCCTTATTATCTTTAACTTTGGTCTTCTCATAGTATCATGGAGTTCCTGGATGGTTTGGGTTAGGAGATTTTTGCATTTTGCACTTTTTTTGACTGTTGTGTCAGTGTTTTCTATGGTATCTTCTGCACCTGAGAGTCTCTCTTCTATCTCTTGTATTCTTTTGTTGATGATTATGTCTTTAACTTCTGATATCCTTTCTAGGTTTTCTATCTCCAGAGTTGTCTCCCTTTGTGATTTCTTTATTGTTTCTATTTCCATTTTTAGATCCTGGGTGGTTTTGTTCAATTTCTTCACTTGTTTATTTGTGTTTTCGTGTAATTATTTAAGGGATTTTTATGTTTTCTTTTTAAGGGCTTCTACCTGTTTACCTGTGTTCTCTTTTATTTCTTTAAGGGAATTATGGATGTCCTTCTTAAAATCCTTGATCATCATCATAAGATGCGATTTTAAATCAGAGTTTTGCTTTTCTAATGTGTTGGAATATCCAGGGCTTGCTGTGATGGGAGAACTGGTTTCTGATGATGCCAAATCATCTTGGTTTCTGTTGATTATCTACTTATCCTTGCCTCTCACCATCTGGTTATCTCTTGTGTTAACTAGTCTTGCTGTCTCTGACTGTACCTTGTCCCTTCCACAAGCCTGTTTGTCAGTACTCTTGGAAGACCAGCTCCCTCTGGGAGATATTAGGTATGGAGAGCTTTGGCACAGGGTTAGCTTAAGGGTGAAGAAGGAAACTGGAAAGATCCTGTTCCTCTTCCTGTGTCCTGATGGCAATAGGCAAGTCTCTCTTTGGCCAGGAATTTGAGCAGAAGTGGTAGTCTTACCTGTGCTCACATGTGTGTAGGCACTCTCAGGAGACAAGCTCTCTCCCAGGTGTATTTGGGTAAGAAGCTCTATGGCCCCTTCACAGCTTCTTGAATTGATCATTTTAAGGCTTCCTACAAAAAAAAAAAAACTTACCCTGCTACATACAATGCCAGGATAGCCACATTTTTCTTTTCTTTTCTTTTCTTTTCTTTTCTTTTCTTTTCTTTCCTTTCCTCTTTCATATTTATTTATTTATTTATTTATTTATTTTCTTTCTTTCTTTTATAGTTTGGTTTGTATAACCTGACTTGTATTTTTCATGCCTTGGAAACTAGCATGACCTGAAGAACAAATGCCAAGTTTTATAGTCAGTACCTAGGCCACTTAAACTACACTGTAGTGGTTTTAGAGTGCTAGCCATCTAAATACAGAGTGGGCCTGCATGAGTGGAGTTTTCTAATGATATTCATATTGGGAAAGAAAACTCATAAATAAATTTATACTTATATGCTTTTGATCTTGCAATGGATTGAAGTTCACCAATTCTAAAAGAGCCTTTAAAGTATCTTTGTTTTCATTCTTTTTTTTTCGTTTTAAAAAATGTTTACAGGTTATTTAGTTTATTTAAATTTCAACTGTTATCCCCCTTCCTGGTTTCCCCTCTGCAAAACCTCATCCCTCCCCCTCTCCCCTGCTTCTCTGAGGGTGCTCCTCCACCCACACACCCACTCCTGCCTTACTGCCCTAGCATCCTGATATGCTATGCTGGGGCATCCAGCCTCTACAGGACCTAGAGCCTCCCCTCTCACTGATGCCAGATAAGGCCATCCTCTGATACATATGCAGCTGGATCCATAGGTCCCTCTATGTGTACTACTTGGTTGTTGGTGGTTGATGGTTTAGACCATGCTCAGGCTTCTTTAGCAATGCTAAGCTGGGACCAGTCTGGGAAGTTCAGAGAAGTCCTCAGGTAGTACTATGTCTAATTTTCTGAGGAACTTCTGAGGAACTTCAGAGGAGGGTATTGAATGGATTTTTCTATCACTCTGCACCTTATTCTTTAGAGGTAAGGCATCTCTCTGAATCAGGAGTTAATGTTTTTCCAGTTAGTTTAGCAGCATGCCAAACCCTTAATCTTGTCTCTGCTTCCACACAGCACTAGTATGAGAGCACAACCTGTTCATTAAATGGTGCTGGGAGCCAAAATCAGGATCTCACAATTGTTCAGTAAACACTCCTAACCACTAACCTATCTTACAGCCCTTGCACCATTTTTATATAGGGCACTGAGGCATCTGCAGACTTGGGCATGTGTGGAGAGTCTTGAAGCCTGTCTCTTATTTCTATGGAGAGATGGGCGTATACTACATACATAAGTTACTACCACACTACACTGTAAAAATCACACTAGGGCCATAAACTATAGACTTGCTTGCCACATCAAAGAATGTATTTTATCTTGCCGTTATTCAGGAGCAACATAAAAACTTTAGTATTCCAAATAAAAGATATTGGCTCTCTTTCAATGTTCCTAATACACTCACTGAAATGCTCCACACAAGAACTGGTAAGGAAAAAAAAAACAAATCTGTGAAGATGCAGGACAAGCAATGAGACAAAAAAGAGAGCAATGGAAAATGCCAACACTGATGATGATTTAATGATTTGGTCTGCAGCCAAAATCACATTGAAAGCAACTGAAGTAGAAAGAAAATATCTAAAGTGTCCTTTGTTCTCACACATGTAGAAACTCTCTAAATGGAAAAAGACTAAAAAGAGTAATGGATGTTGAAATGGAACCCAAACAGAATTGTGGAATACTTGACTCATTTCAAAACAGAATAACAGTAAAGGGAAAATTATTGTGGGACACTGTTGTACCATTTCCAGGAATAACCTCAGGGCACACAGTGATCTTTTGAAACACCCAAAATTGGCTATGAATGAAGAAGCAGAGAATCAAATAAAAAGAGAGCAGGTCACGAAGAAGGAAAAACTTTTAATCTATCTATCTATCTATCTATCTATCTATCTATCTATTCATCCTTCTATCCAACTATCTCATCTATTATCTATTAATCAATCATGTGAAGAATCTGATGTCTCAATGAGACAGATCCAACAAATCATTTTAGAAGAAACACTTTGCCTATATAAAATACACCATAAGAATTCAAAAAGGCCATATAGAGGAGAAAGTGGGGAAGAGCCTTGAACACATGGGCACAAGGGAAAATTTCCTGAACAGACACCAATGACTTATGCTCTATGAACAAGAATCAACAAATGGGACCTCATAAAACTACAAAGCTTCTGTAAGGCAAAGGACACTGTCAATAGGACAAAACGTCAACCAACAAATTGGGAAAAGATCTTTACCAACCCTACATCTGATAGAGGGCTAATATCCAATGTATACAAAGGACTCAAGAAGTTAGACTCCAGAGTGTCAAATAACCCTATTAAAAATGGGGTACAGAGCTAAACAGGGAATTCTCAACTGAGGAACCTGGAATGGCTCTGAAGCACCTAAAGAAATGTTCAGCATCCTTAATTATCAGGGAAATGCAGATCAAAACAACCCTGAAATTCCACCTCACACCAGTCAGAATAGCTAAGATGAAAAACTCACGGGATAGCAGATGCTGGTGAGGATATGGAGAAAGAGGAACACTTCTCCATTGCTGGTAAGATTGCAAGCTGGTAAAACCACTCTCAGAAAATTAGACATAGGACCCAGTTATATCACTCCTGGGTATATACCCAGAGGATTCCCCAGCATGTAAAAAGAACACATGCTCTACTATGTTCATAGCAGCTTTATTTATAATAGCCAGAAGCTGGAAAGAACCTAGATGTCATTCAATAGAGGAATGGATACAAAAATTGTGGTATATATACACAATGAAGTACTATTCAGCCATTAAAAACAATGAATTCATGAAATTTTTAGGCAAATGAATGGAACTAGAAAGTGTCATTCTGAGTGAGGTACCCCAATCACAAAAGAACACACATGGTTTGCATTCACTGATAAGTGTATATTAGCCCAAAAGCTCAAAATAAACATGTTACAATCCACAGACCACAGGAAGCTCAAAAGAAGGAAGACCAAAGTGGGGGTGCTTTGGTTCTTTGGAGAAAGGGAACAAAATATTCACGGGAGCAATTATGGAGACAAAGTGTGGAACAGAGACTGAAGGAAAGGCCACCCAGAGCCTGTACTATCCGGGGATTCATCTTATAAACAGTCATCAAAACCCAAAACTAGTAAGGACGATAAGAAGTACGTACTGAAAGGAGCCTGTTATGGTTGTCTTTTGGGGAGCTCTGCAAGAGCCTTATAGATACAGAGGCGAATACTAGGAGTCAACCACTGGACTGAGCGCAGGGTTCACAATGGAGGAGTTGGAGGGTGGAGTAGAGTTGCTTGGGGAGGCGTTGTAGCCCCATGGGAAGAATGATGATGTCAGCCAACCAGATGCCTCAAGAATCCCAGGGACTAAGCCATTAACCAAGGGGTACCCATGGTTCCATCCAAAAGAATGGCAGAGAAATACCTTGTTGGTTATCAGTGGGAGGAGAGGTCCTTGGTCCTGTGAAGGCTCAATAGAGGCCCCAGTTTGGGAAAATCGAGTGTGGGTCATTGGAAGAGCATATTTTTGGAGACAGGGGTGGGAGGATGGGTTGGGGGTATTAGGGGAAGGGGGAAATGAAGAATATATTCAAAAAAATAAAAATAATTATATATTAAAAAATAAGAATTCAAAAGCCAACCAAGTTCAGCCACAGAAATTGTTCCATCTTCAAAATGATCTCATTGTGCATCAACTTTCTACTTAATCTCTTCTCATTCTTTAAAATGTCTAAATTTCATTAATTATTAATGAATTTTCAGAAGTGTGTATTGACACTGAAACAGAGTATGATAGAGAGTAACTCAGAAAGACTCCTGGTGTCAACTTCAACTTTAGGTTTCCACGTGCATGTACACACATATGCAGGAATTCCTAAATGCATACATGAGAACACACACACACACACACACACACACACATATGGTATAAATTTTAAAAGACACTTAGATTACAGATTTGGAAGCTTAACTGGTATTAAAAACCATTCAGCATGGGATCTTCATAGTCAGGGTAAAATAGTATTATAAAAATGTATAATTATATTGTATATTATATATATATACATATACATATACATATATATATATATATATATATATATATATATATATATGAAAGATAAAACATCCAAAGTCATTCTCCTGTACTTCTCCTGTACTTAACTTCCACTGTTCTAGCTATCTTTACATATTTCTTTGGTTTTTGAGATGAGGTCTTTTGTAGCCCAAGCTGGCTTTTATACTTTCTGCGTATGCAAAAGTGGCCTTGAACTATCAGTCCTTCCGTCCCTACCCTTTTTTTTTAACATTTCAATTGTTACCTCCTTTTCCAATCTCCCCCTAGAAATCCCCTAAACTATCCCCCCCACCCACTCACCCACTTTCACCTCCCCACCCTAGTATTCCCCTACACTGGGGCATCGAGCCTTCACAGGACCAAGGGCCTCTTCTCTCATTAATGTCAGACAAAGCCATTCTCTGCTACATATGCAGCTGGAGCCATAGGTCCCTCCATGTGTACTCCTTGGTTGGTGGTTTAGACCATGCTCAGGCATCTTTGGCAATGTTAAGCTGGGGCCAATATGGCGAGTTCAGTTAGCTTTTGCATTTTGTAGAGAGTAGTTCTGTAGAGGATAGGTGGGCTAATATGCCCTTGAAGGCATTTTACTTCAAATAATTCCAGGTATTAGTGACAAGGATCCAAGCAAACAAGCCTAACAGTGCAAGACACCCTGACACCCAGCATCAGAACTCAGATAGTGTCACATCCCCTACAATATAATGAACAAAAATGTCCTAGCTCAGTTTTAAAAGATGGAGAGGAATACTTCACCATTTTACAAGACTGTGCACACAGACAAGGTAAAAACTATGTGCAGTTCTAAAAGGCAAGTAATAGGTGTTGCAATCACCTGTATTGTTTAGGAGTGTCTTGGAGTCCCCTGACCAACAAATTAGAAGTAGGTTTTTCATGTCAGATACTAGAGGTTTTGTTAGATATTCTAAGGCTCATTGGGGGAACATTTTCACCCTATGTGGCATAACATTATTAAACTCATTTTTTCTACGTATGCATATACATACATTATATTTCTAAGTAAACATAAGTAAATATGATCCTTATAGCTTTTTAAATCACCCAACATATTATTTATACTTCATCCCTTTCTGTCCTTCAGAGTTCCTTCCATCCACTAGTAATGCCCACCCCTCCATTTTTCTCATTTTTCCATTCATGGAGCTTGTATCATACCATCCTCTCTACAGCTCCTCGACATCACATCACAGTCACTTCTTACTTTCTTGTTTCTGTGTTACTCTAAGTAATGTACTCACATCTAAAGATCTGTAGCTAGGAACCACAGGATACATCTTCTAGACATCTGACAGAGGTTTAATATCTAGTATTCAAATATTTTAAAGGAGTTTAAAAAAACAATCAATAAACAAACAAAACCAATGACCCATTTGAAAATTGGGAATCAGAAATGAACAGAAAGATAGAGTTCTCAAAAGATGGGGAGAAGGGGATGCTAAAGAAATATCTCCAAAAAAGTTCATTGTTTCTATTAAAATCAGGAAATGTAAACCAAAACCATTTTGATATTTCATCTTACTTCAGTAAGAAGGCCAAAGATAAATAAGAAAAATAGACAACAGATGTTGGAAGGAGTATGGGAAAAAGGAAACCCTCATCCACATTTGATGGAATTGCAAGCTGGTGTAGCCACTATGGAAAGGGATGTGAAAAACTCAAAAGCTAAAAATTGCTCTGTCCTCCCAGGTATACCACTCCTTTACATATGCCCAAATGACTCAATAACCACAATCCATAAACTCTTGCTCATCCATGTTCATTGTTGCTCTATTTATAATAGAAATAACCTAAATGTCACAGATGGATAATGAAAATGTTGTACATATGCACAATGGAATACTATAGAGCTGTAAAGAAAAATGAAACCATGAAGCTTGCAAATAAATACAACTAGAAAATATCTTATTAAAAGAAGAAATCCTAACCCAGAAACACAAAAATCATATGTTCTCTCTCATTGGAGGCTCCTAACTCCAAATCTTCAGACCTAAGCACATAGCCTGTTGCAATAGAAACATGAAAGTAAAACAGGATCATTGCCAGGAGAGGAGGGTTCAGGAGCAATAGGAAGGGGGATACTGAGGCACAAGTGATTTGTTCAGACAGATAACAAAAGGGAGCCCTTTAGAGAAGGGAAGGGTGTAAATACAGAAGAAGGTGAGGAAAGCATAAAGGAGGAAGAGAAAATACATATGATATGATAGGAGAGAGAAGAAACATTTTAGGGAAGTGGGAGTTAAATACAAAAGAATGAACTAGGGTAAAAAAAAACTGGAAAGATGTCTGAAATGCCACTAGATTAATACTATTAACGAGTTATGAGAAAAAACTATAATATACACAATTCTGTGTAGAAATACACAAATATCGTTTTAATAAACTTTTCTCAATTGTGCTGACCATGCTCCCTCCAAGACCCAAAACTACCTGACAAATACCAACATGAGAAGTTCTTTTGAGCTGTTGAATAAGGATGTATATGAGACTTCCAAAGCATATATCTTATTGCTGGTTTTCTCCAAGAAGTGGAAGGTAAGCCCCAAATGCTGAACTTCAGAAACAGAGTTTATAGAGACTCTGGAGCTTAAATTGACCTGAATGTCCCTCCCTGCGGATTGGCTTTCATGGTCTGAGAAGCTGTCACTCAAGCTTCCAATGAAGGAATATAATCAACAGTCCTACCAGCTATGATGTCTGTGAACCACATTAACATTAACAACCAACATGGCATAATAGCACTAAGGGTGCAGCAGAGGCATACATACATTGGTGATAAGAAACAGCTCTCTAATTGGAATTAAGTTCAACTCAATAACAGGAAGACCATGTCTGGATTCCACCAACTTGAAACTTAGCTAAGTATTCAGAGCCAATGAAGTCACAGTTGTTGCAGTAGAGTCTATAACCACTTATTTATTAAACCTGCACAATCACTAACAACAATCTAAACATTTGTTCTTATACCCACAGATAAGTGTAATCTTCATCTCTCATCAAGGAAACCTCTTTTTGCACCAGATGGAATCCATTATAGAAAATCACATCCAATCTAATCGCAGAGTTGTAGAGCCTAAACCTAATGGAGACAACTACAAAACACAGCTGCTGCATCAAAGGCTCAGGGAACCTTGAGGAGGCAAGGATAGAAAGACTCCAAGAGCTAGAGGTTCATGGAGTTGCCTGTAAGATTGTGTCTCTTATTAATGTGTCTTCTTATTAATTAAAATTAATTAAATTCTTACCAACACAGCTGCCTAAACAAAAGATAAATAAGAATAATACCAATTAACTTGCCAAAGTGGATGGGGAAGAGCTCATGGCCCTTAACACTGCACAAAAGGCTATAGGAAATGAATAAGGCTGGGAGCAAGGGAGGTAGTCTTCTCCAAGGAAGAACATGCCAGTTGGTTGTCCAGTACCAATTTTCCAGTCTCAAAAAAAGATACATACAAGTAATGTTAATAAGAACTGAGCACATGTTCCACTATGTTCATAGCAGCTATATTTATAATAGCCAGAAGCTTGAAAGAACCCAGATGTCTCTCAATGGAGGAACAGAAAATGTGGTATATTTACACAATGGAGTACTACTCAACGATTATAAACAATGAATTCATCAAATTCTTAGGCAAATGGATGGAACTAGAAAATATCATCCTGAGTGAAGTAACCCAATCACAAAAGAACACACATGGTATGCACTCACTGATAACTGGATATTAGCTGAGAAGCTTGAATACCCAAGATACAATTCACAGACCACATGAAGCTCAAGAAGAAGGAAGAACAAAGTGTGGATACTTTGGTCCTTCTTAGAAGGAGGAGCAAAATACCCATGGGAGAAGATACAAAGACAAAATGGAGAGCAAAGGCTGAAGGAAAGGCCATCCAGAGACTGCCCCACCTGGGGATCCATCCAATATACAGTTACCAAAACCAGACACTACTGTGGATGCCAACAAGGGCTTGCTGACAGGAGCCTGATATAGCAGATTCCTGAGAGGCTCTGCAAGTGCCTGACAAATACAGAGGGGGACACTCTCAGATAATGATTCAACTGAGCACAGGGTCCCCAATGTAGAAGCTAGAGAAAGAACCCAAGGAGCTGAAGAGTAACAACAATATGTACCAACCAGTAATCCCAGAGCTCCGAGGGGCTTAACTACTAACCAAAAAGTACACGTGGAGGGAGCAGGGGCTTAACTACTAACCAAAAAGTACACGTGGAGGGAGCCATGGCTCCAGACACATGGGTAACAGAGGATGGCCTTGTTAGATATTAGTGAGAAAAGAAACCCTAGGACCTGTGAAGGCTCTTTGCCCCAGTGTAGGGGAATGCCAAGAGAGGGAAGCAAGAGTGGGTGGGTTAGTGAGCAGGGGGAGGAGGGATGGAATAGGGCGTTTTTGGAGGGGAAATGTGGAAAGGGGATAACATTTGAAATGTAATAAAGAAAATATCTAATAAAAGAAGAACTGAGCAGGCTCTATTTTCAGATAAAATGTATATATGTAGCTACATATAAGTATGCAACAATTATTCAGAAAGAAGGCCATGAATTTGTTGTAGAATGAAGAGTATATGAGATTTTTTGGAGGGAAGAAAAAAAGGATAGGCATCTAATTATAATCTCAAAAATAGGTAAGTAAGGGTGTTTATATGTTGATGATCAAATTTAAATTTGTTAACTTTAAATTGCCTAGTCTAACTATGTTTCTGTTAGCCTGTTGGGATCCAAAGCAAAATTTTATATTAAATAAAAAACTAAAAGTAAGGAATCAAGGCATTCAAATTCAGAAAAAAATCACATAATGACAGAAGAAGAAGACAGGAAAAGAAAAAAACATGCTAAAGACAAAAAAGAAAGAAAGAGAGAAAGAAAGAAAGAAAGAAAGAAAGAAAGAAAGAAAGAAAGAAAGAAAGAAAGAAAGAAAGAAAGAAAGAAAGAAAGAAAGAAAGAAAGAAGAAGAAGGAAGGAAGGAAGGAAGGAAGGAAGGAAGGAAGGAAGGAAGGAAGGAAGGAAGGAAGGAAGGAAGGAAGGAAGGAAAGAATAGTAAGTCCTTACCTAGCAACAATTACTATGAATATAAATGGTTATTTTTCTAATCAAGCAACACTATTCAGTGGTAGAGTACTTGCTTAGCATGCACAAATCCCCAACACCACAAAAAAATCTCCAACACCACAAAAAAAATCTCCAAATAAAATACAGAATGTAGTTGACTAAATAATGTCCCAACAATAATCTATGAAGTCTATGAAGACTCGTTTTACTTTTATGAATACACAGGGGTTGAAAATGAGAAGATAGGAATAATACTTCATGTTAATGGAAACCAAAAGAGAGCAGAAATAACAATATTTGTAAGAGATAAAGTAGAATTTATGTTTATACCAGTAAAATGAGAAAATAAGAATCTCATTATAAAGGGATAAATCTATCAAGAAGAAGTATCTGTTAGAAATATATATGTGTGTGTATATTTAATTGGAGTGTATAAATGTATAAAGATTAATATATATATATATATATATATATATATATATATATATATATATATAGAGAGAGAGAGAGAGAGAGAGAGAGAGATAGATAGATAGATAGATAGATAGATAGATAGATAGATAGATAGATATAGATATCGAGCTTGAGATGCAGTTTGGGAGTTAAGTGCTTACTTAACATGAACTAGGCCCTGAGCTTGATCCCAGTTACTACAAATTAAAAGTAAATTTGAAAAGAGAGACAAACTGAAAAATAATAATAGAAGGTGATGTCATTACTCCACTTTCAACACTAAACAGGTCAGGCAAGCAGAAAATTAGTAAAGGAACATTGAACTTAAAGTAAACTCTAGATCCCATGAACATAATAGACCTTTAGCAAACATTCTAAATAATGGCAACAGAATACATTGTTTTCTCTAACAGAAAACATTCTGCATGACAGATTGTAACTTGCAAAAAAATTCTTAAAAAGGACACTAAAACTATATTAGATATATCTCACAGTACAATAGTATAGAACTAAAACTCCATAACAGAAAAAAGTTGGAAATGATGAATATGATATTAAATAATGTGCTTCTTGATGACAATTGATCAATAAAGAAATTGATGTAGAATCAGAAAATATGTTAAAATAAACTCTAAAAGAGACATAGTATATCCATGTTTCTGATTTGAAGAAAAACATTCTAAGATGAATGTTAATAGCAGCAAATGTCTACAGCAAAAAGAATAAATAGCCCATCTATAAATAATGGCTCATCCTTGTAATCTCAGTGCTCAGCAGACTGAAGCAGGAGGATTACAAGTTTGGGATTACCTTATGAAACATAGAAAGTTTCAGGCCAGCCTACACTACATAGTGAAACCTAATCTCCAAAAAACCAATAAAAAGAATAAATAATACTAAATACCCCAATCAAACAAATTAAAAATAGTAACTTCCTGAAAAAATTAGAAAAAGAACAAGTGAAAGGAAGATTAAAATAAATGTAAAAACTGCAATATACCAAGACGCATTGTTAAAGACGCATAATATTCAGATAAGTCCTAAATCATGCAAACAATGCCACATGCTATTCACACTATATATTGCCGACATTCTATGAAATCATTTCAAACATACTCAGAATTGAAAGAACAAAATAGAAGAGGGGGTACATAAAAATATTATGGTTGTTAGTGGCTTTACTATAGTCTCTCTACTTTAGGTTATTTTTATTTTGTTTTTTTGAGGGTAAAGTTGTCCTTCCCAAAAAGAAACAGATAAAAGGCATAAACATTAAGTCAACTGAAGAAGTTGGATTATGGGCTAGATAATAGATACTATTTAAATTTTGAGTTAGGCTTCATGGACACAGCACATTTGTTATCTTATCACTCAGGTTGGGGGAGGAAGAACACAAACCTCATGCCATCTGGGTTAAACACCAATTTTAAGGACAGCCTACAATCTGTAGAAAGACCTTGTCTTTAAAAATGTTGAAAATTTCCTTAACTTGTTAAGCATAATAATTTCATGGTGGTCATATAAAAGATACAAGTGACATTAGCGATACAAGCTAAACTCTGATACAATTTGAGACCTAAAATTTTCTTTAAAATACTTGAGCATGCTCTAGTCATAATACGCAGAAATTTTAAACAATATAGATGTCCCTGAACAGAAAAACGGATTTTTTAAAAGTGGTACATTTACACAATGGAGTATTATTAAACTCTTAAAATGACATTACTTTGAATTTTTCAGGTAAATGGACAAATGGATGCAACTAGAAAAAAAAATCATGTGTAGCAAGGTAACCCAGACCTAGAAAGACAAATATTCATTTATGTATGTATTCACATATAAGTGGATATTACCTGTTAAGTAAATGATAATTAAACTAAAATCCACAGACCCACAGAGGTTCTTTAGAAAGGAATAGAGTGGGTTGGGGCACACATGAATCTCTCTTGGAGGGGTAATTAGAATAATTTTGTGGGTGGACTCAAACTAGGGTTGGGAGTGGATGAGAACAGAGGAGAGGGAATGGGATTGAGGGAGGGAGTGCAAGCAGAGATAGCTATAACTGAAGAACATTTGAGGGGCAGTATGGAAACATAGTATAGTGGAAACTTCCTATAACACATGAAGGTGATCCTAATGAAGTCTCCAAATAATGAGGGAAATGGAACACACAAAAGGAAGCTTCTAGTCCTGGGACTGGGATTTATCCATGTGAGTTGTTGACCAAAAGGGTCCCATGGAAATCCTCCAAACAACCCAGGCTGTTGCTATGACTATAGATTGTTCCCTACAAACTGACAGCAACGTCCCATTGCTGAATACAACACCCACATAACTCATTGAACATGGAGAGGTTGAAGTGGTGCCCACATAGAACCACAGTAGCTTTCCAATTAGATGATTGCATACTTACCCCCTCCACTTGCTGCTTACTGTAAAGCCTTGCCCCAATAGATATTCGGAGATCCACCACACACACCAAAACCTTCCTATGTGAGGGTGGTGTGTTGGAGGTGCCTGAGCCAGCTCTAGTAGAATAAAGACCCTGCAGTGAGTTGCATCAGATTGGCTCCTGTCTGTTTTTTGGGGGACCACTAACATTTCTCTGGCACTACACTACAAGTTGTGTTCTGACATCCACACAGGCACAGACATATACACACATAGTAAAAGCATAAAATGTAATTTTTAGCTACATGAGTCTTTACAGTAATATATAAATTGCTTTGGAAGAATTTTAATAAGATTTTATATATATTATAGTATTTTATCTTAAAATATCATTTACAAAATTATAGATATAAATATGCAGTAGTTTTTCTATGATTGACATATGGATTAATTTTGAAAAGGAAAGAGGGATTTATTAGAAATCTTACACACTCTTCATGTGAACCTTACCAGTCTCTCACCAGTATCTCTAGAATGCTGCTAATTAAAGGCTCAACAAAGGCCTCTGTGCTCTACAAACTAGACTTTTATTTTTAAAGGGCATTTATCTTTGAAATAAATCATATGTTTCAGGGGGAAATTGACCTCAGAATTCATTTCCAAACTCAAAGATGCAGGATACTCCTAAACCTGTTTTCTCCTTTTGTATTTTCAAAGAGCTATCTTGCCCTTTTACTACAATGACTTCTTTGTCCCCCACCCCTAGGAATTCCTCCTCCTTAAGATCTTTTGGGACTCCTTTGTGCTGTGAAGTATGGCAAATAAAATATGCTCCCCTTGGAGGAAAGAATGTTTGTCCATAGGAAGTAATTTATTTCTTAGTACCAAAACCACATCATTTTACACTAGAAAACTGTTTAGGTTTTGTCTGATTAAAATGTGGAGCTGTGTATAAGGACATTGAGACTATAATTTGCAAAGTTAATGAAGCAGGAAGCATGACACAATACTGAAAACACAAAACTTGCAGCCAGCCCCACCATGAAATTCAGGAAAAGTGTAGTTAATTCATACTGGTGATCTTCAACCCTGACTCTGTTTTTGAATTCCTGGAAAGTTTGTTAAAATTCCAATGTGTGGTCCCCACCCAAATCTCTAGAAAGTATCTTAAGCAAGAAATATTCTAAACATTAAGTAATTCTTTATTTTTGTTTGGTTGTTTGGTTGTTTGGCTGGGTTTTTTGTTTGTTTGGTTGGTTGGTTTGTTTTTTGTTTTTTGTTTTTTTTGAGATAGGGTTTTTCAGTGTAGCCCTGGCTGTCCTGGAACTCACTCTGTAGACCAGGCTGGCCTCAAAATCAGAAATCCACCTGCCTCTGCCTCCCAAGTGTTAGGATTACAGGCGTGCGCCACCACTGCCCGGCACATTAAGTAATTCTTATGTGGTAGGAAGATTGTAGCCCATTGCTTCAGATTTATATTATCTCCTCCAGCTTATTCAATCTGAATAAATCTATAGGGATCTGTCATAGATACAGTTCTTGCTTTACCAGAATGTTTTCCCCATTTCTTCTCCCAGTAATAACAACCTTTGTGGGAGACTGCAGTTTCAATGCTTTCTTCACCTTATATTGAGCATTTTCTGACTATAGTTACATTAAATATATTAAACATAATATATTAGATAAATATAATAAAAATTCATTAAACACAATCAAACAATGATTAATGCTATGTGCAAATATCAGCCTAAGACTTTTAAGAGTTTAAGGCTGAAGTGGACAAATGAAAACATCCTGTGGTCTTTGATTTTGATTAACTTGTAAACAACATTTAAACACTGGACATTGAATATATGCTATCTGAATCCAGTCCCTATGCTCTGAACTATAAGTGTATATTGCCCAAGAATTAATAGATGTGCTAATTGTCTTAAGGTTAATATGGTGTAAATAGCCCCTTCAAATGTGACAGTTCTGTTACAAAGCAGTTTACCTGTGCTGCTAAATTTAACATACAATATTTCAATATTTTTAGTCTTTTAAAAAGCATGTTTCCAATTTGCAATCCCACCAACAAAAGAAGAGTGTTCTTTTTTTCTCTACATCATCTCCAGCATGTGCTGTCACTTGAATTTTTTATCTTAGCCATTCTGACTGGTGTGAGGTGAAATTTCAGGGTGTTTTGATTTGCATTTCCCTGATGACTAAGGACCTTGAATCTTTCTTTAAATGCTTCTCGGCCATTCAAGATTCTTCCACTGTGAATTCTCTGCTTAGTTCTGTACCCCATTTTTTAGTTGAGTTATTTGGCTTTTTGAAGGTTAAATTCTTGAGTTTTTTTTTTTAATCTATTTTGGATATTAGCCCCGTATTGGATGTAAGATTAGTCAAGATTTATTTCCCTAATCTGTAGGCTGCTGATTTGTCCTATTGACAGTGTCTTTTGCCTTGCAGAAGCTTTTCAGTTTCATGAGGTCCTATTTGTCAATTGTTTCTCTTAGAGCCTGAGCCATTGGTGTTCTGTTCAGGAAAATTTCTCCTGTGTCAATGTGTTTGAGGCTATTTCCCAGTTTTTCTTCTATTAGATTTAGTGTATCTGGTTTTATGTTGAGATCTTTGATCCACTTGAACTTGAGCTTTGTGCAAGGTGATAAATATAAATCTATTTTCATTCTTCTACATACAGACCTCCAGTTAGATCAGCACTATTTATTGAAGCTGCATTCTATTTTCCACTGTATTTTTTGGCTTCTTTGTCAAAGATCAACTGTCCATAGATATGTGAGTTTATTTCTGGATCTTCAATTTTATTCCATTGATTGACCTGCTGTCTCTATACCAATACCATACAGTATTTAACACTACTGCTTTGTAGTGCAGCTTGAGGTCATGGATGGTGATTATGCCAGAAGATATTTTATTGTTGAGAATTGTTTTTGCTATCCTGCTTTTTATTGTTTTCCTATATCATGTTGAGAATTGCTCTTTTCATGTCTGTGAAGAACTGTGTTGGGACTTTAATGAAGAATGCAATGAATCTGTAGATTGCTTTTGGTAAAATAGTGGTTTTCACTATATTAATCCTACCAATCATGGGAGATTTTTTTCCATCTTCTGAGGTCTTCTTCACTGTCTTTCTTCAGGGAGTTGAAGTTCTTGTCATACAGATCTTTGATTTGCTTAGTTAGAGATACATCAAGATACTTTATACTATTTGTGGCCATTTGAGATTCTTTTCTTGAGAATTCTCTGTTTAGTTCTGTACTCTATTTTTTAACTGAGTTATTTGGTTTGTTGAAATTTAACTTTTAAGCTCTTTATATATTTTGGATAATAGCCCTCTTTCTGATGGAGGTTTAGTGAAGATCTTTTTCCAATCAGTAGGGTGCAATTTTGTCCTGTTGACAGTGTCCTTTGCCTTATAGAAGCATATAAGTTTCATGAAGTTCCATTTATCAATTATTGACCTTAGAGACTGAGCCATTGGAGGGTTCTATTCAGGAAATTTTCCCCTGTGCCAATGTGTTTGAAGCCATTTCCCAATTTCTCTTCCATTATATTCAGTGTATTGGTTTTA
Source organism: Apodemus sylvaticus (assembly GCF_947179515.1). Lineage (NCBI taxonomy): Eukaryota > Metazoa > Chordata > Mammalia > Rodentia > Muridae > Apodemus > Apodemus sylvaticus. The sequence goes on from NC_067495.1 coordinate 36,257,603, forward strand.
TGTTGAGGTTTTTGATACACTTGGACTTAAGCTACAAGGTTATAAATATGGATCAATTTGCATTCTTCCACACGAGGACTGCCAGAATTGCAAACTGATACAACCACTGTGAAATCAATCTGGCAGTTCCTCAGAAAATTGGAAATAGTTCTACCTGAAGACCCAGATATACTGCTTCCAGGCTTATACCCAAAAGATGTTCCACCATACTGTAACAAGGATGCATGGTCCACTGTGCTCCTACCAGCCTTATACATAATAGCCAGAAGTTGGAAACAATCCAAATGGCCCTCAACTGAATAATGGATACAGAAAATATGGTTCATTTACACAATGGAGTATTATTCAGCTATTAAAAATGAAGACATCATAAATGTGGCAGGCAATGGGTGGAACTAGAGAATATCATCCCGAGTGAAATAACCCAGTCACAAAAGAACACACTCACTGATAAGTGGATATTAGATGAAATGTACAGAATACCCATGAAACAGCCCACAGACCATAAGAAGTTTAACAAGAAGGAAGGCCCAAGTAAGGATTATTCAACAAAATAATCATGGGAGGCAGAGGGAGCGAGGGCTATGTGTGGAAGCAGAAAGGGGAAAGGAGAAATGGGATCAGTTATGACAGGAGACAGGAAAGAAGCCCAGAGAGCCAGGAGAATGAAGGGAAATATTCAGCTGCAGAGGGTGGGAGCAGGGAAAACTTTTAGAAAGTCCCAAAGATCTGGAATGTGAGTGACTCCCGGGATTGAATGGGAATGACCTTAGCAGACATGGCCAATAGTGGGAAGATAGAACCTGAAGAGACCACCTCAGGTAGATAAAAAAGACCTCCAGTGGAGAGATGGGCCCACCCACCTAACTTAAAAAAATTTTGACCTGGAATTGTTCTTTCAGGGACAAAAATTGTGCAGAGACTGAAGGAAAGGCCATCCAGTGAGCAGCCCAACTTGGGATCCATCCCATGGACAGGCACCAAACCCTGACACTAGTACTGATGCCATGTTTTACTTGCAGACAGATTAGTATGGCTGTCCTCTGAGAGGTTCTATCAGCAGCTGACTGAGACAGATGTAGATACTTAGAGCTAACCATTGGACTGAGGTCAGGGATCCCTTTGATAGTAAGGTGTGTTTCTTGAATGCAACAGAAAGACAGATGGTAGTTTTTTAATCCAATCTGTTTCTCTGTGTCCTTTTTACTGTAGAATTGAAATCACTAATGTCATGATTTATCAGGTCCTGCTAATTTATTGTCATGGTATAGGGTCTTTCCTCCTTTGATTGGCTGGTCTGGGATTATTTATTCTGTGTATGGCTAACCTCCTCAAACTAAAGTTTTACTTACAGAACTTTTTGTAGGGCTAGATTTGTATATAGATGGTGCTTAAATGTGCTTTTGATATGGGATATTTTTAAAGTCTTTATTGATTATGATTGACAATTCTTTATTACTCACCCTCCCAACTATATATCCAGCTAGTAATAGCATATCAATTACTAATTGTATATAGCACATTCTGACATTGAATTAAAATAGGTAAAACTTGCATAAAAGACTGACCATATTATCAGAGAGCTCACAGCTCACAGTTGCTTTAGTATATAGATATCCAACGTATAAATTATTTATATTTATATTATAAAGTTATTTATGGAAATTTTAAGAGCATCAGTTTGGTAATAGCACCCATGAATTATCAATAATATGACTGCCTACCAAGACTTGCACAAGACCTTACTTCTAGATGGAGAGCTATAGTCATTCAATAGATGCCGAGGAAAGGGAAGTCAGTTTTCTCATGAATGAGCTCCATAGTAGGTTATCCAAAATAGATAACATAGATACAACACTAAAAGGACACAACAGATCCTCTGTGTGTATTGTGTTTCTGTCTGTCTAAAAAATAATAATTACAGAAAAGAGGTCATGAATTGGAAGATATTAGGGCATTAGGAGGAGTGGGACAGGGAGAGCTAGGAATAGAAATGATGTAAATGTGTGGAATTCTTTCATTTTTTACATTTTTGAAATAAAATATGAAATAAAATTTATGGGAGAAATAATCCTATATGCTGATTGAGATGGTTCAGTTGGAAACGTACCTGCTGCACAAGTATCCAAGTTCAGATTCACTGTACCCAGGTAAAAGACAGGCATGTCAGTACACATGTGCAAACTAAGCAAGATGAGAGGCAGTGAATTAGTAAGTAGGGACAGGCAGAGCCATGGAGCTTATTCGAAAGCCTATGTAGCAAATCAGTTATACTCAGGTTTAGTAAGAGACTCTGTCTCAAACAAAAGGTGAACAGTGATCAAGGAAGATAACTAATAATATCTGGAATCTATACACGAGAACACATGAATGCATACAGATACTACACACTACCAAAAAGAATCTTTACATGTACCAAAAGAATACTATATGTAGGAAATCATAATGAATCAGGATACAGCTAAGATATCTTGGGAGCCAGAGGTAGGGAGATCTATATGAGACCGAACTGTTCAAAGTAAATGAGTTTTAGGCGAACCAAGGGTACATAGAGAGGCAATGTCTCAAAAAGATGTCTCAAAGTAACTTAGTTTTGAGTAACATTTTGAAGGAGCTTACTAATTGGAATGAACTTGAGTTAGAGTTTGGGATATTAAATAAATACTCACAAATGGAGAAATAGCTTATACATAGGTTTCTAATCATAACATCCCTTAGTTATGAATCTTAAATTATTTTTAGAACTCTCATGAGTATAAACTGCAAAACTAACTTGAAGTTTTAACTTCCCATTCCTCTTATTCCTGAGTCCTATGGTAATTACCATCATAATTTATTATTTCATCATATGATATTTCCTCAAGGACCAGTAAATCTTACTGATCTTTATATTTGTAGAATCCGAGATAATGGTTGCTACATGATAAACCCTAAGAAAAAGATGCTTCTTGTGTTTCTTAACTAGTAATGAATGTCATCATAAATGAAGTAATCAAACAGGTATATAGAAATTATCTGGCACTATTTGGCCTCTTCATTGCTGAAGTTAAAATAATAAACATAAGTGTGTACGAGTATATTTAGAGCAAATCACCATCTCTAGCAATAGCACAGTAGGCAAGAGGAACACAGAATTTCTCCTTTTGACAACAATTAGTAAGAATTTCAGGTCAATGAAAACAAATGGAACAGGAATGGCAAGTTCAACTAGCAACCCAGCTCTAGGCAAGCAGCAGTTGCTAAGAGTTCCTGCTGGCCAAAGTCCTCCAGACACAAGCAGCCAAGAGCAACCTTAGTCAAAGCCAGCTAATGGCTTTCCCATTTGTTTGACTAATGCTATTTGTAGCACTCTATTGAGACTCTTGCTCCCAGATCCGTAGCATGTTCTCACACAGATTTTCTGTATCTTGACCCTATGAGGACAGACTTGCTGGCTGGCAACATAACTATTAACTGATCTCTTACACTAATGCAAGTCATTAGGGAAAAAGAAAAAAGTTTAAGGTATGTCTATATCTTTTTAAAAAGTCTCCCCAACTTCTCCTGTATTTAGACTTTTTGTTTGATGGTTTCATATTTTTTGAGACAAAGTCTCAATGTGTAATTCAAAGTATGTTTGAACATTCCAAATAGACCAGGCTGGCCTTCAACATGTAATCCTCCTGACTCAGCCTCCTAGGTGCTAATGTTATAAGCCTGTCTCATCATTGTACCAAGCCAATATTAGATTTAAAAAGCTGTCTTTATTATAGTGTAGAATAATCATAGACAAGAAGGACTCCAAAAATATCATCCCCTTTGTCTCTAGGAGCCCTGTTTCAAAAAGATTATAAAAAGAAAGTATTGCTGCCCAGGCCTCATAGCTCACACCTTTAACTACAGCACTTGGAAGACTAAGGTAGCAGGAACATTATTAGTTTAAGGTTTGACTAAGATATAAATAGAGAATTTGTCTCAAAAAATAAAAAGAAAGAGCTAGAGAGATACCTCAGTGGTAAGAGCTTGTTGTCCTTCAGTGGTCGAAAGCATCCACTTTCCTCCATTCAGTTCCTAGCAGCCATATGACAGTTCATAACTGCCTGTAATTTCAGTTATGGAGGCTATCACATCCTCTTCTGGCCTATATTATCCTAACATGGAATTAGTGCACAGGCATAAATGAAGGCCAAAACACCCATACACACAATAAAGATAAATAAAATATTCTAAAAAACAATGCTGAGAAGAGATCTTCCCCCAGCAAAGAGCACACCAATTGTCATTCTAAAAAACATACATGTTAGTAATATCATACAGACTGAGCAAGTTGTACATCAGAATATATATACATATATGCATATATGCATGTAGCAACAATAAATGAAAAAGGAAGTTATGAACTTGTAGAGCAAAGTCAAGTGTATGAGAGGGCTTGGAGAGAAGAAATAGAAGAAAATGGTGCAATTATAGTATAATCTCAAAAAAAAAAAAAAACTACTTAAATGTTCTACAATTGTATTAGTCAGGGTTTCTATTCCTGCACAAACATCATGACCAAGAAGCAAGTTGGGGAGGAAAGGGTTTATTCAGCTTACACTTCTTCATTGCTGTTCATCACAAAGGAAGTCAGGACTGGAACTCAAGCAGGGTTGGAAGCAGGAGCTGATGCAGAGGCCATGGAGGGATGTTTCTTACTGGCCTGCTTCCCATGGCTTGCTCAGCCTACTCTCTTATAGAACCCAAGAATACAGCCCAGAGATGGCACCCCCTACAATGGGCCCTTCCCCTTGATCACTAATTGAGAAAATGCCCCACAGTTGGATCTCATGGAGGCACTTCCCCAACTGAAACTCTTTTCTCCGTGATAACGCCAGCCTGTGTCAAGTTGACACACAAAACCAGCCAGTACAACAATACAAAAACTTATTTTGTAATTTCTGAAATATTTACCCATTACAACATTCTGAACTGACAATAATTATGAATAATATCTTTAAAATGTATATATACCATCAGCGGCGGCGGCGGCGGCTGCAGCAGCGGCAGCAGTGGCTGCTCCAGCTGAAGGGCCATCAGCAGTGGAACCAAGGCGTCACAGGGACCAGTTAGGCCCTGCGCCCACGACCACTGGCCTTCGCTGACCAGCCGGGCAGCAAGCAGCTGCAGTTGTGCGGCACCTTTCCTGCACGGAGGCCACTTCAGAACTCGGCCTCCCACCAGTCAGGAGAGGAGCATCCATCTTGGTTCCGTACTCCAGGAATCGGACAGACTGAGGTACACAAACATAATCCGAGGCCAACACCGCGGTGGTCTGAGCCCGACGGGCGTTGGCCTACACCCAGGCCCTGGGCGGGTCGGGGGGCCATCTGGGTGCCAACCCAACCAGGAGGTTTTTTGCCCAGGCCTGCGAGCGCGCCGCCGCCATTTTGCCTGCAGGACGACAGAGAGCTCAGGCGGGCAGACCTGTAACAGGCATAGCCTAAGGCTAACAAAGCGGGGGTCCAGGCCCCAAAAGGCACAGGACTGACCCCAAGAACTGGGCGGCTTGGTGGGCCATCTGTGAGTCAACCCGCCCAGGTGATTGTTAGCAAAGCAGACTCTCCCGGCGCTTTCAGGGAGTGCGGGCGCGCACGCCCGCCATCCTAGTCACCTGGCAAACCCAATTAACAGTTATAGCCCTAGGGGAACTTTGCTCGGACCTTGGCCTCCCAGAATTTTGCCTGGACTCAGGGACTGGGCGGCCAGGCTAACCTTGTGTGCGACAGCCCGGTTGGCAGATCGGCTGCCCAGCGGAGTGAGCGGAACACAGGGGAGGTCACAGTAGCGTACACCCTCGGCACTCCCTGGGAGTGCACACGGGCTCCATCTGCTCCACAGACACAATCTGCGGCAAGGCCTCAGGCAGAAGCCCCTAGCTCTACTCTCTCCGCTTCCGGATCCAGATCAGTCTGGGCGGCAGCATTACATCTCCAAGTCCTGCAAGTGGCTAGCTGGGCTTCCGGGCGGCCAGCTGGGAGAAGTCAGTGTGGTCCAGTGAATCCAGCAGGCCCCAGCGGGAGCCTTCGGGTGCCTGCTTTGGGATCGGAACAGCCTGGGCAGCAGCACACTGTCTACAAGCAGTGCAGGAGGTAAGCTGTGCACCAGAGGCCAACTGGGAAGGGGCAGCTTGCACTGGTGAGTCCAGCACTGACAAGATAAACTAACACCAGTGAGATCTAGATGGCAAAAGGCAAACGCAGGAACGTCACTAACAGAAATCAAGGCAATATGGCAACATCTGAACCCAATTCTCCTCTACCAACATGTCCTGGATACCCCATCACACCAGTAAAACAAGATTTGGATTTAAAATCACTGGTCATGATGCTGGTACAGGAACACATGAAGGTCATACATAAAGAAATTCAGGAGAAAATGGATCAAAAGTTAGAAGCCCTTGCAAGGGAAACACAAAAATCATTGAAAGAAATCCAGGAGAATACAAAAGCCAACAAGGAGGAAATGCAAAAAACACTTAAAGAAATACAGGAGAACTTTGCTCAACAGGCTGAGGCCATGAAAGACGAAACACAAAAATCTCTTAAAGAAATACAGGAGAACTTTGGTCAACAGGCTGAGCTCATGAAAGAGGAAACACAAAAATCTCTTAAAGAATTACAGGAAAACACAAACATGCAAGTGAAGGAGCTAAGCAAAACCATCCAGGATCTAAAATCAGAAGTAGAAACAACTAAGAAAACTCAAAGGGAGACAACTTTGGAGATAGAAAGCCTTGGGAAGAAATCAGGGGACAGAGATACAAATATCAACAACAGAATACAAGAGATAGAAGAAAGAATCTCAGATGCTGAAGATTCCATAGAAACCATGGACTCAACAGTTAAAGAAAATGCAAAATGCAAAAAGCTTGTAACCCAAAATATCCAGGAAATCCAGGACACAATGACAAGACCAAACCTAAGGATTATAGGCATAGATGAGAGTGAAGATTTACAACTTAAAGGGCCAGCAAATATCTTCAATAAAATTATGGAAGAAAACTTCCCTAACCTAAAGAGAGAGATGCCCATGAATATACAAGAAGCCTACAGAACTCCAAACAGACTGGACCAGAACAGAAATACTTCCCGTCACATAATAATCAAAACACCAAATGTTCTAAACAAAGAAAGAATACTAAAGGCAGTAAGAGAAAAAGGCCAAGTAACATATAAAGGAAGACCGATCAGAATCACAGCAGACTTTTCACCTGAGACTATGAAGGCTAGAAGATCCTGGGCAGATCTCATGCAGACTCTAAGAGAACACAAATGCCAACCAAAACTACTATATCCAGCAAAACTCTCAATCACCATAGATGGAGAAACTAAGATATTTCATGACAAAACCAAGTTTACCCAATATCTATCCACAAACCCGGCCCTAAAAAGGATAATAGGAGGACAACACCAATACAAGGAGGGAAACTTCACCCTGGAAAAAGCAAGATAGTAACCTTTCATCAAACCCAAAAGAAGTTAAGCATTCAAATTTAAAAAATAACGTCAAAAATGATAGGAAGTAACAATCACTATTCCTTAATATCTCTTAACATCAATGGACTTAATGCCCCAATAAAAAGACACAGACTAACTGAATGGATACGTAAACAGGACCCTACATTTTGCTGCTTACAGGAAACACACCTCAGGGTCAAAGACAAACACTACCTTAGAGTAAAAGGCTGGAAGACAATTTTACAAGCAAATGGTCTCAGGAAACAAGCTGGAGTAGCCATTTTAATATCAGATAAAATTGACTTTCAACCCAAAGTCATCAAAAGAGACCCTGAGGGACACTTCTTGCTGGTCAAAGGAAAAATACAAAAAGAAGAACTGTCAATCCTGAACATCTATGCCCCAAATGCAAGGGCACCCTCTTTCGTAAAAGAAACTTTATTAAAACTCAAAGCACACATTGCACCTAACACAATAATTGTGGGTGACTTCAACACTGCACTTTCCTCAATGGACCGATCAGGAAAACAGAAACTAAACAGGGACACAATGAAACTAATTGAAGCTTTGGACCAATTAGATTTAACAGATATATATAGAACATTCTATCCTAAAACAAAAGAATATACCTTTTTCTCAGCACCTCATGGTACCTTCTCCAAAATCGACCATATAATTGGTCACAAGACAGACCTCAACAAATATAAGAAGATCGAACTAATCCCATGCCTCCTATCTGATCACTATGGAGTAAAAGTGGTCTTCAATAGCAACAGAAACAACAGAAAGCCCACATACACGTGGAAACTGAACAATACTCTACTCAATGATACCTTGGTCAAGGAAGAAATAAAGAAAGAAATTAAAGACTTTTTAGAACACAATGAAAATGAAAACACAACATACCCAAATCTATGGGACACAATGAAAGCAGTGCTAAGAGGAAAACTCATAGCCCTGAGTGCCTCCAAAAAGAAAATGGAGAGAGCATACATTACCAGCTTAATGACACACCTGAAAGCCCTGGAACAAAAAGAAGCTATTTCGCCCAGGAGGAGTAGAAGGCAGGAAATCATCAAACTCAGGGCCGAAATCAATCAAGTAGAAACAAAGAGAACCATACAAAAAATCAACAATACCAGGAGCTGGTTCTTTGAGAAAATCAACAAGATAGATAAACCCTTAGCCAGAATGACCAAAGGGCACAGAGAAAGTATCCAAATTAACAAACTTAGAAATGAAAAGGGAGATATAACAACGGAAACTGAGGAAATCCAAAAAATCGTCAGATCCTACTACAAGAGCCTATACTCAACACAACTGGAGAATCTGGAGGAAATGGACAATTTCCTTGACAGACACCAAATACCAAAATTAAATCAGGACCAACTAGACCATCTAAACAGTCCCATAATGCCTAAAGAAATAGAAGGAGTCATAGAAAGTCTTCCAACCAAAAAAAGCACAGGACCAGATGGCTTCAGTGCAGAATTCTACCAGACCTTCAAAGAAGAGTTAACACCAATACTCTTCAATCTATTCCACAAAATAGAAACAGAAGGAACACTACCCAATTCCTTCTACGAAGCCACAATTACGCTGATACCAAAGCCACACAAAGATCCAACAAAGAAAGAGAACTTCAGACCAATTTCCCTTATGAACATCGATGCAAAAATACTCAATAAAATTCTTGCCAACCGAATCCAAGAACACATCAAAACGATCATCCACCATGATCAAGTAGGCTTTATCCCGGGAATGCAGGGTTGGTTCAATATACGGAAATCCATCAATACAATCCACTACATAAACAAACTCAAAGAACAAAACCACATGGTCATTTCATTGGATGCTGAAAAAGCATTTGACAAAATTCAGCATCCCTTCATGCTTAAAGTCTTGGAGAGAACAGGAATTCAAGGCCCATACCTAAACATAGTAAAAGCAATATACAGCAAACCGGTAGCCAGCATCAAACTAAATGGAGAGAAACTTGAAGCAATCCCACTGAAATCAGGGACCAGACAAGGCTGCCCCCTTTCTCCTTATCTTTTCAATATTGTACTTGAGGTACTAGCTCGGGCAATTCGACAACATAAGGAGGTCAAAGGGATACAAATTGGAAAGGAAGAAGTCAAACTATCATTATTTGCAGACGACATGATCGTCTACCTAAGTGACCCAAAGAACTCCACTAGAGAGCTCCTACAGCTGATAAACAACTTCAGCAAAGTGGCAGGTTATAAAGTCAACTCAAGCAAATCAGTGGCCTTCCTATACTCAAAGGATAAGCAGGCTGAGAAACAAATTAGGGAAATGACCCCCTTCACAATAGCCACAAACAGTATAAAGTATCTTGGGGTGACTCTTACCAAACATGTGAAAGATCTGTATGACAAGAACTTCAAGACTCTGAAGAAGGAAATGGAAGAAGACCTCAAAAAATGGGAAAACCTCCCATGCTCATGGATCGGTAGAATCAATATAGTTAAAATGGCCATTTTGCCTAAAGCACTATACATATTCAATGCAATACCCATCAAAATCCCAACTCAATTCTTCACAGAGTTAGAAAGAGCAATTATCAAATTCATCTGGAACAACAAAAAACCCAGGATAGCTAAAACTATTCTCAGCAACAAAAGGAAATCTGGGGGAATCAGTATCCCTGACCTCAAGCAATACTACAGAGCAATAGTGTTAAAAACTGCATGGTATTGGTACAGTGACAGGCAGGAGGATCAATGGAACAGGATTGAAGATCCAGAAATGAACCCACACACCTATGGCCACTTGATCCTCGACAAAGAGGCTGAAAACATCCAATGGAAAAAAGATAGCCTTTTCAACAAATGGTGCTGGCTCAACTGGAGGTCAGCATGCAGAAGAATGCGAATTGATCCATATTTGTCTCCTTGTACTAAGCTCAAATCCAAATGGATCAAGGACCTCCACATAAAGCCAGACACTCTGAAGCTAATAGAAAAAAAAACTGGGGAAGACCCTTGAGGACATCGGTACAGGGAGAAAGTTTCTGAACAGAACACCAATAGCGTATGCTCTAAGAGCAAGAATTGACAAATGGGACCTCATAAAATTACAAAGTTTCTGTAAGGCAAAGGACACCATCAAGAGGACAAATCGGCAACCAACAAATTGGGAAAAGATCTTCACCAATCCTACATCAGATAGAGGGCTAATATCCAATATATATAAAGAACTCAAGAAGTTAGACTCCAGAAAACCAAACAACCCTATTAAAAAATGGGGTACAGAGTTAAACAAAGAATTCTCACCTGAAGAACTTCGGATGGCGGAGAAGCATCTTAAAAAATGCTCAACTTCATTAGTCATTAGGGAAATGCAAATCAAAACAACCCTAAAATTTCATCTTACACCAGTCAGAATGGCTAAGATTAAAAATTCAGGAGACAGCAGGTGTTGGAGAGGGTGTGGAGAAAGAGGAACACTCCTCCACTGCTGGTGGGGTTGCAAATTGGTACAACCACTCTGGAAATCAGTCTGGCGGTTCCTCAGAAAACTGGGCACCTTACTTCCAGAAGATCCTGCTATACCACTCCTGGGCATATACCCAGAAGACTCCCCACCATGTAATAAGGGTACATGTTCTACTATGTTCATAGCAGCCCTATTTGTAATTGCCAGATGCTGGAAAGAACCCAGGTATCCCTCAACAGAAGAGTGGATGCAAAAAATGTGGTATATCTACACAATGGAGTACTATTCAGCCATTAGAAACAATGAATTCATGAAATTCTTAGGCAAATGGATGGAGCTAGAGAATATCATACTAAGTGAGGTAACCCAGACTCAAAAGGTGAATCATGGTATGCACTCACTAATAAGTGGATATTAACCTAGAAAACTGGAATACCCAAAACATAATCCACACATCAAATGAGGTACAAGAAGAAAGCAGGAGTGGCCCCTGGTTCTGGAAAGACTCAGTGAAACAGTATTCAGCAAAACCAGAACGGGGAAGTGGGAAGGGGTGGGTGTGAGGACAGGGGAAGAGAAGGGGGCTTGCGGGACTTTCGGGGAGTGGTGGGGCTAGAAGAGGGGAAATCATTTGAATTGTAAATAAATTATATCGAATAATAAAAAAAAATGAGAAAAAAATGTATATATACATGTTTTAGAGTGATAATTTTTTAAGGCAGAGCTTAAAATTGTATCTACGTTCTGATTTCCAACTGTTGCAATGTATATGAATATAGAAAGTAAGTTGAAAAGAAATTGAGATAATTGACATTTGATGCTTGAGCCCTGTGGGACTGTTGACATATTTTTATTCAAAAGCCCACCCAATACTGCCAAAACTGATGCCATCTCTGAATCTGAGTTGCAGTAGAGACATTTCCTTTATTACTTTTAGCATACCAGTTAAAAAGAACAGAAAGAAATTGTAAAGAAACTTGGAGATTTCTGTTTTACAATCCACCTTTACATCACAATTTCTCATTCTATTTTTTTCACTCCTCATTTAAGAGTTTCATACATGTATATAATGTGTTTTGATCAAATCCATGCCAATACCTCTCATATCCCTCCCACCACTTTTCCCTCTCAACTCTGCGTATTTCTTAAGTCTACTGAGTCTATTTAGGGCTACAGGTTTACACATTACTGTAGAATCATCCACTAAAATATGGGTACCCTCTCAGGAGCCACATCCCTAATGAGAACTGATAATTTCCTTCAACCAGCAAACATCAGTTGCCAGTTATCTCCACAGCTATGGATGAGACTTGTGATGCTCACCCCTATCCGTGCTTGGATACACATAGATCCAAGCGCAACTCATCAGAGAAGCTTATTTTTGCAGTAAATGGCAATTGACAGAGACTCACAACTGATTAATTTGCAGAGAATAAGGGACCAAGTAGTACCCAGCCCTAAATGGGACATTTGTATCATGCCCTTCCCACCCATGCCCCAAGGTTTAGGGATCATTACAAAAAAGAGAGAAGAAGCCTGGTAGTGGTGGCGCATGCCTTTAATCCCAGCACTTGGGAGGCAGAGGCAGTCGGATTTCTGAGTTCAAGGCCAGCCTGGTCTACAACGGGAGTTCCAAGACAGCCAGGGCTACACAGAGAAAGCCTGTCTTGAGAAAAAAACAGAGAGAGAGAGAGAGAGAGAGAGAGAGAGAGAGAGAGAGAGAGAGAGAGAGAGAGAGAAGAAGAAGAAGAAGGAGGAGGAGGAGGAGGAGGAGGAGGAGGAGGAGGAGAAGAAGAAGAAGAAGAAATTAATTAAAAATTAATTAATATAAACAGTGTCTGAGGTTAGACTCTTGCATAAGTAGATCTTTATTCAAGAATCTCAGTGTAAGTCTTCAGTAAAGAGATGATCTCAGGAGGTTCTTCTTGGAAACTCTTATTAGCAAAACAGAGTAAGTTAGGGAGAAAAAAGAAGCTTTTATGCATTATTAAGCAGGATACTCTGGTAAGCAACTAAGGTTTACTACTGTAAGTAGTGCAGCTCTGCAGGGAAAGACTCCCCCCCTCCCATGAAAGTATTACAACTCTGCTCTGGTACAGGGAAGTTTTCCCCAGCAAAAGCTCTGCTTTTAGAAGTATCTTGGCATTTGGGAGCCAATGAATAACACGAAGTCACACAGTGCAACAAACCTCACACAAGAGATTTATTGTAAGGGAAAAAACCCAGGAGGGTAGCGGCTTCTGTTTGGGAGAAAGGCAGTAAAGAACAGAGAAGGCAGGATTTATTTGGGGTTTCTTAGGAGGCAGGGCTTTCCATGGTGAGTATTTTCAGGGAGAGTTTGGTTGAGCTCAGAAATTGGTGACTTTTCACGCCCAGGGATTGGCAGGATTTTGTGCTCAGGGATTGATGGCACACTCAGGGATTTTTGGAGGTCTGTGCTCAGAAACTGGTGGGGTTCTGTGCTGAGTAATTGGTAGGTTTCTGAGGCAATCTCAAGGATTGGTTGGGATTCTGTTTCTTGGTCCTGGTCTTGGGCTTGGTGTAGAGTCAGGATCAGCACGTATTTTCCTTTGGCCTTTTTACCTTTAATTCCAATTGAGTACCTCTGGCACACGCTGTAGAATGGAAAGGGGCCATCTCAGCCAGTAGACAATGAAAACCACATTGTGCAGCACACCTTACACAAGAGATTTATTGGGAGAGAAGAACCCAGGTAGGTTCTTGGGTGAGAAGCAGCAGCTAACTGGGCAGAACAGGATTTTTTTTATTTACATTGCAAATGATTTCCCCCTTTCTGGGTCCCCACTCCCCGCAAGTCCCATAAGCCCTCTTATGTCCCCCTATTCTTCCATCCACTCCTTCCCACTTCCCTGTTCTGGAATTCCCCTATACTCTTGCACTGAGTCTTTCCAGAACCAGGGGCCACTCCTCCATTCTTTTTTGACATCATTTAATTTGTGGATTATGTCCTGGGTATTCAAAGTTTCTAGGCTAATATCCACTTATCAGTGAGTGCATACCATGATTGATCTTTTGAGACTGGGTTACCTCACTTAGTATGATGTTCTCCAGCTCCATCCATTTACCTATGAATTTCATGAATCCATTGTTTCTAATGGCTGAATAGTAAGTACTCCATTGTGTAAATATACCACATTTTTTGTATCCATTCCTCTGTTGAAGGACACCTAGGTTCTTTCCAGCTTCTGGCTACTACAAATAGGGCTGCTATTAACATAGTTGAGCATGTGTCCTTATTGCATGCTGAAGAATCCTCTGGATATATGCCCAGTAGTGGTATAGCAGGGTCCTCTGGAAGTGACATGCCCAGTTTTCTGAGGAACCGCCAGTCTGATTTCGAAAGTGGTTGCACCATCTTGCAATCCCACCAGCAATGGAGGAGTCAGAACAGGATTTTTATATGGGTTCTCTCTCTCCCATCTCCCCTTTCCCCTCTCCTCTCTCCCCTCTCCCCTCTTTCCTCTCCCCTCCCCCCTCCCCCTCTTCCCTCCCCCTCTCTCCTCTTTCCTCTCTCCTCCCCCTCCCCCTCTCCCTCTTCCCTCTCCCTCTCTCCTCTTCCCTCTCTCCTCCCCCCTCTCCACTCTCCTCTCTCCCCTCTCCTCTCTCCCCTCTCCCCCTCCCTTTCTCTGTCTTTCCAGGTGGCCTGTGATTAGAAAGATAATGCAGCTTGATCTCAGGACAAGCTCAGGAATTGGTGAGATTTTTTTTTTTCCAGAATGGTGGGGCCTGGCCAATCTTACTCAGAGTTGGAAACAGTTAGAAAATGGCTTAGAAATCTAGTGTGTAAAGACCTGGACATTGGGACTCCTCAGGCAGGGCGTGGCCACTTGTTTACAAAGGGGGACTATTTGTTTTCACTTGAGTTGACAGGAAGAGCTAACAGGTTTAAGTCTCACTTCCTGTTCTCTACATGTTCTACTATGTTCATAGCAGCCCTATTTGTAATTGCCAGATGCTGTAAAGAACCCAGGTATGCCTCAACAGAAGAGTGGATGCAAAAAATGTGGTATATCTACACAATGGAGTACTATTCAGCCATTAGAAACAATGAATTCATGAAATTCTTAGGCAAATGGATGGAGCTAGAGAATATCATACTAAGTGAGGTAACCCAGACTCAAAAGGTGAATCATGGTATGCACTCACTAATAAGTGGATATTAACCTAGAAAACTGGAATACCCAAAACATAATCCACACATCAAATGAGGTACAAGAAGAAAGGAGGAGTGGCCCCTGGTTCTGGAAAGACTCAGTGAAACAGTATTCAACAAAACCAGAACGGAGAAGTGGGAAGGGGTGGATGGGAGGACAGGGGAAGAGAAGGGGGCTTACGGGACTATTGGGGAGAGGGGGGCTAGAAAAGGGGAAATCATTTGAAATGTAAATAAATTATATCGAATAATAAAAAAAAAGGATCAGTTAAAATTCTGGAGCAGCAGGGGTATGGGAGGGGAAAGGATCAGGACTGAGTTCTATTTAATGGGCTGGGCACTGAGAGATTGGCTATGCTCAGGGAGAATATACATAACACAATCTGGACTTTTTTTCTTTTTTTCTTTCTTTCTTCTTTTTCTTTCCTTTTTTTTTTTTTTTTTTCTGGAAAGTGTGTGTGTCACAGGTGGACAGGGAAGGACTGGGATGCTAATGTGATAGGGGTTTATAATGTGAAATCCCCAAATTAATAAAAGTGTTATGTTGGAAAAAATGTAGGTTTCCATGGTGTGTGGGTGGATTGGGGGTGTGGGGTCTGGAGCAAGTAATGCCTCCAAAGAAGCAATCCGCTAATGAAGGATTTAGAAATTAGATTAAAACCCATGGCTTTTTTTTAACCTTTTGGTAGGATATACTAATTACCTTCAGCTGTGAACTTGATGCAGTCTAAAAATCACCGGAGAGAATCTCAACTGACATATTGTTCAAGTAAGATTGACCTATTGCATTGTCTGTAAAGAATTTCTTGATTGATGATCAATGTAGGAGTGTCCAGTGTGCTATGGGCAACACCATCCCTAGGCATTTTGGTCCAGGCTGTATAAGAAAGCACGCTGAGCCTGTGAGTGAATCAGAGAGCAAACTAGCAGGAAGCATTCCTCCTTGATTTGAAATTTAGGTTCCAAATAGCTTTCCTGCTGGACCTGCATTAGTTATGGACTGTAATCTGAAGGTGTAAACCAAACAAACTTTTGTGTCTACAAGTTGCTTTTGGTCACTATAACAGAAACATAACTAGAACAAGAAGAAAAGAAGAAACTATGACTGGCAGAAGGAATGGAAATGTAGGGATTGACCAGCACCTCATGTTTAACTATATCAGAAACATTTGGAGAGATTTGTTTTAAAACAGATCATTCCCATCCAATTATAAAAAGCGTGAGCTTTTGCCATCAAGGTTGAACAATAAAGAAGATGTGGATAGAGGTAGGAGGGGATGGGACAGATCTCAGTTCCTCTTAATATGAAATTTGGAAAGTATCCCCTTATATCATACCAGTCACACATCCATATTAGAGCCGTCAGTTAGACAGGGATTGGCATGCAGTAGTAAAGCTATCTTCTGCAAGGCTTTGACTACCCAGCATCTTGAGAATTATCTTTGCCAGGTGACGACAGATGACTATTTCTCCATAGCAAATCTAGATGGGGTTGAGGGGGAGCATATGGGTGAGAGAGGGCATATCATATGAAAGTTTACAAATTCTAAGGGAAGACACTGAATGAGGAAGATGTGGAGGCCTCATTAACTTGCTCCTTGTGCTGTGTCTTGGAACCAGAACCCTGTGGTTGTGGCTGCCGAGGTTTGTATATTCCAGATGGATGCTCCTTTTCTCCCTCTGAAAGACTATACAAGCTTTTCAGGGACTTATAAAGGGAAAATCATTTGGAATGTAAACAAAGAATATAGAAAATAAAAAAAATATAAAAAAATTTAAAGATTATATTTTGTGTCCCCTCCTTGCCTAATTCTCAGTGACACCTGATCATTTTCATTTGCGACATAGTGGAAATAACCCTGGACTTAGCATTATACTTAGATCAAAACCTGCTGCAGCTCTGCCTTTCCATCATGTCTGTGCCCCTGCAGGCAGAGTTAGTTATTTCCTTAACTAATAAAATACTGTCATCACAGAGCTCAATGATAAACACTCATTTGAACCACCAAATATCAGGCAGAATTTTCTGAATTCACTACAACCCTGTTAGGTAAGTAGGTACTAATGCAATTACACTGAAAATAAAAAGTAATAATAATACTAATAAAAATAAAGCACTGAAAGGAAATTCTATATCTCTAGGATCACACAGATAATAAGTAGCCAATGTAATGTGCCCTCACACAGTCTGACTGCTCCACCTGACCTAACACCTCACAGTAGGTAAAAGAAAAAGAGCTGATTGAGGTGGGACTCAATGTTCTATTTATTTTCTTTGAAAGGGTAACTATGGTTAACTGAAGCAAACTTAGTCTACCAGATCAAATGGTACCTAATCTCTCTTAATTGATGTCTGGCTCTGGGAAAACTTCATTATATTTTTATCCTCAGTTTCTTATAACTGAAATGAAAATTGGAACCTCTGTGTCAAAAAACTACTGGCTATGTGAACTTAGCACTTGATGTTTAGTGAGGCATCTGTCCTTGTAATAAATGACAGTAAATAAGACAAGCCAGGCATCCAGAGAAATAGGCATCTTGAAAATGTAATCACTTGGTAAACGGCCAAATTCTCACTAAATATATAGCAAAGCTTACTTAACCTCTGGAAATTTGTGAAATGCGGCACTATTTTATAATGTTTCATTCAAACTTCAAATGCTTTACAACAAATCCACTTCTTTCTTTTATCGTAGGGTAATACAGTCATTATTTAAGCCTCAGAAAGGCATGATTTTTATCTCTTTGCCCCTTACCTCTATGAATACGTTATAATTAATGTTTACTGTAAATAGTGCATCTGCTGTAGCACTACACTTTACTTAACAGTTTTCTTAAGAATACAGTGTCTTGTCATAGCGAAAACAAATTCAAAAATCTTTTTTTAAAAAAAAAAAACCTCGGCAAGAATGTGCTGGCGAAATTACAGGCAGAAGGGAACCTTTATGCACTGTTGATTAGACTGTAAAGTAGTCTAGCCACTAAGGAAATTAGTGTGGAGGTTCTGGAGGAAAGTAGCATATGACCCAGCTATATTACTATGCCTGGAATGCAAAAGACAGCAAGTCCAGTAATCACAGAGATGTTTGCAAATTTTGTTAAAATTGCAGTGCTATTCACAATAGCTAAGTTTTAGAACTAACCCAGGTGTTCAATAACAGAGGACTGAACAAAGAAAACCTGCTATGCACAACATAGAGAATAGACGCTTCCAGCCATAAAGAATGAAATTATATCTTTTGCAGAAAAGGGATGTAATTGGAGATAATCATATTGAGCAAAGTAAGCCACTCTCACAAAGACAAATGTATGTTTTTTCTCATATGAAATTTCTAGATTTTATATAGAGACATTAACTTATGTATATATGATAATACAGTGGAAATGAAAATATCTAGGGATGCAAAGAGAATTAACATGAGGAAAAAAGGGTATGTGGTCTGGAGCATAATATGCTCAGTATATAAAAGCATCCTTGTTATTCAGTATCATTAACAATGAATATATACAATAAAAATTAAAATACTTCAAAAATCATATGCTATTTGAATTATAAATGCTCACAATTTTCATTTTATTTTATGATCACACATTTATTTAGTTTTTTGATATTGCACTTGGATTTTCACACCATAAAACCTTATTAAAATGCAAATCACAAGAGCAAATATGCACTGACACAAATATCATGTAGGTTACATGGCTTACTCTAATCTAGGAACAGTCACAAAACACTGATCAAATTTATCAGATTTGGCATAGGACTCTAAGATCTAAAATAAACTAATGTGAACATTTTCAAACTCTCCCTGGAACTTACTAAGCTCTATCTGAAGCAACTACAACAATGTAGTTAAGTTCATCCCCCAAATCAAAGAATCTGGATAAATAAAAATAAGTAATTTAATATATTTCAAAATTATTTCAATTGTGCATTTGAACTAACACAGAGATCAAAGTGAGAAACAGTTCAGTTTTCCAACTATGAACTAAACTCTAATGAAAAGTATTGTGTAGCTATTTCCTCCTAACCAGAATTTTCTTCCCTGAAGGGAGAAGGGAGGTGGTTCACAGGGTTCAGGAAGCCACTGAAATGTAGATTTTGGAAACTCATAAATGTACAAGACTCTTGAGATGTAGGGAAGTAGCTTTTGTGAGTCATCACCCATACTGGAGTATGTTTTGCAATAAGGTAAGCTAGACATGGGCTGAATCATTTCTTTGATATGTTGCTTTAACTTTATCTGGAATTTATAGGTGTTTCATCATGTCTCCCCCCAAGAAAAATCACACAACAGGATGTAAAAGTGCTGACCTAAGCATGTGGTATATTAACTATCACACACACACCATCATAAACCTGTCCTTTGCATGTTCTAGATGACACACATTTACTAGACTCTGTCCTTGAAATGTTTCATCTATTAAAATGTTGAAGTTACTCCAGACACCTTCACTCAGTTACATTTCCAACAAATATTTTCAAGGAAAGAAGCTAGGGTTAAAAGGGCAGTCTATGACCAAGAACTGTAACAAAGCTAACTGATTTATCCAATCAAACCTCTGACTCTCATAAACATTTGGAGCACTTACAATGAAGCCCACAGGAACCAGTCACACAAAACTAGTGCAAGATCTTTAATCTGAAAATATAAAATCTTACATAAGGCCACAAGTACAAAACTTCAACACTTGTCTCCATGGTATATGCCATAGTTTAAAATGCTAGTACTTTATATATACTCTACAGTATATATAATTAATCTCAGGCTATATATAATGATGCATATTAAACAAAAATAAGTTTTGTTTCGATTTTGGTTGTATACCCAAGATACTTCATTTGTATCTATCTATCTATCTATCTATCTATCTATCTATCTATCTATCTGTCTGTCTGTCTGTCTGTCTATCTATCTATCTATCTATCTGTGTGTGTGTGTGTGTTTGTGTGTATGTGTAAATATTCCAAAATCTGAAAGAGCCAACAGTTTGAATAAAGGATATTAAAGCTAAATAGAGTTAGCTAAAGAGAATTACTCCAGCATAGATTAAAGGTGCTTTAGCTGACTGAAGGATGCACTACATTGACATTATTTAATTCAGACAATGTACTGAACCATAGGATATTAAAATCAAAGTTTAAAATATGGTCTCTGAATTTACTGATGTATTTCAATGTATGGATCAATCGAATGAAAAAGCAAACATCTCCCTTAGGAAATAAACTGTTTCTCTATCCAAAGGAAGAAAAGGAAATCATATTCTATTAAATTCAATTCCAATTAGATCAAAGTTCAATATAGCTCAATACAGTGTGTGTGTGTGTGTGTGTGTGTGTGTGTGTATTTAGGCTGCTGTAACAAATTATCACAATCTTGCTACCTTAAATCCACCAAAGTTTATTATCACTATTCATAGAAACAGAAACCTTAAACTAAGAGGGCAATACAACCATGCTCTACATGAAGCCTGGAAGTCTACTTTTATGCCTTTTCCTAATTTCTAGAAGCTTCTGATAAACCTTCCTGGCCTCTTCCTAACTGCCAAAGGCTTCAGATAATTCTTAAGAAGCTTAAGATCACAGTTGTTTCTGTCCAATCTTGGTATACATTGCTATATGCATCCCCCCCCCCCCCGTGGGTATTTTCACTTTCCTTATAATGAATCTGTAATGGAATCTAATGTAGAACCCACTCTAACTTAACTTAGTATAACTACATCTTGATTATTTGTGCCAAGATCTTCATTGATCATATTTTGAGATTTAGGTGTGTGTAATTTTATTTTACTTTTTGATGAACACTAATTGTATTAGTTTGGGTTCTCTAGAGTCACAGAACATATGGATAGTCTTTATATAGTTAGGGAAATTGTAGATGACTTAGTCTATAGTCCAACACCCCAACAATGGTCAGCAGCAGCTGTGGATGGAAGTCCAAAGATCTAGCAGTTTCTCAGTCCCACGAGGCAAGCAGGCAAGGAAGAGTGAGTAAATCTTCCTTCTTCCAATGTCCTTATATATCTCCAGCCAATGTCAAAAGTCCTTTAGTCACCTGTCCTCCATAAGCCCCTATTCTAACTGGAGGGCCACAATGTTTCTTGGGATCTCCTGGAATCATTGTCAATTCAGAACCAGTAACCAATAGGCCCCGGAAAGTCTGATTATTTCCTTTCCCCCAGTGTACAGTTACCCTTGTAAAAGGCCGTAGGTCCCTCTGGGGAAGAATTGGAGAAAGACTAACAGCAAAACTTGTAGGTGTCTTATCAAGATCCTTCCTCAGGGGAACCCGGCCACCCCTTCATTCAAGGAGTTCTGGATCTGTAAACTGGCTCAAGTCTGGAAATTGATTCACTGGCCGAGATTGCCTTTTGCCACGATCCAATGCAGCCTTTCTATCATTTGTTTAAGGATTTTTCTGCTTATACAGATCAAACAGATATGCAGTAGGTTTCCTATGTATTTCATTCCTGGAAACACCATGATCGATTAGCCAGCACCAAAGGTCCAAATGAGTCATACCATTATAAGTTCCACCTCTCTGCCCATTACGGGGTATGTCATTATAAACATTTTTCTTTTTTTGTCTATGCTGCCCATTATAATAACTATGATCACCTTGTCTCTGGTGATTCAATGCTGCCACCTGGCCCTTGTTAACTCAGGGACCAATTAAACCCATTGAATTTAATTCATCTAATTGAGCAGCAGCATCTCCAACCTTAAGGCCTGGCACAAGGAAAAGGGCAAAAACAAAACTCTTTAAATGTGCTGGTGCCCCTCTCACCAGTTTGCATCTTATAGGACTGGTAAAGGGCATATCTTCTGGACCTTCCCACTGTGGAGGATTAGGTTTTACACAAGGTATCCACTCTAACACTGCAATTTCCCTAAGCCTTAAAAATCCCTTCATCAACACTAAGCCAAGGGATATCAGGCATCTCTAACTCCTTTTCAGTAGGACATCTTTTGATATATACTTCAACCAACCACTCAAACAAACTTTTGACACCTTTTTGAACTGTGCGAACTTCCATATTAAACCTAGAATCTCCACTCAGAGGGCCCATGCCAATAAACTCAGCCTGTTCTAGTTTTATGTTCCTTCCACCATTATCCCACACCCTTAAAATCCATTCCCACGCATATTCACCAGACTTCTGCTTGAATGAATTAGCAAACTCATTAAGCTCCTTATTAGTATAGTGTATTTCCTCATGGACTACACTTTCTACCTCCCCTTTAGGGGCCTGCTTTGCCTTGAGTCTGGTTACAGGTCTAGAAGAAACTATTGGTGGGCCATGAGAAACATCAGTATTGTCAGCAAAAGTCACTGCTGGTTTATCAGGCTCTGAGGGATTAATTTCCTAAAGTGGAGAAGGCATTATTTCAAGGGGTGGGGCTGAGGGTACTACTTCTTCAGGTGGAGCAAATTCTTGAAAATCTGAAGATTCAAATTCTCAATTTCAACAGGGTCTTCCCACACATCCCCATCCCAAGTTATAGGATCCCATTCTTTGCCAATTAATGCCCTTACTTTAACTGCTGACACCTTCTGAGGTTGAGACTTAAATTTTCGCTGTAATTCGGCCAACCTTATAATGAGGGCATCAGTTTGATTTTCTGCTACTTGAGCTCTATGGCTGCTAGAGAGTAGATTCTCTTCAAGGGCACACTTAACGACTTTTAGATTGTTTACTTGAGTCTGGAGCTCTTTGATTTTATCACACAACTCCTTCCTTTCCTTCATTGTTTTTTCCCTGAGATGCTAAGAGCAACCAGCCAGCAAAATCATTTTCTGATTTTTTTCCCCAAATTGTAGAAAGTTTTGTATACCACCGAATCACCTAATTCATCAAGATAATCAAAGGCATTATCTTCTTTAAGCTTGAGATATAGTTTCATCCACGGGTCTTCAATATTCTCTGAGCTCCCAGGAGGGAGAGAATCTGCAGAGGTTTCAGTAGTTGAAGGTGCTGGTGGACCAACCAACCAACTCCAAAATTTTTGAAATATTCATCCTTATACTTCTTCTCCTATAGAACCACTCCCGGTACCAACTTATGTATTAGTTTGGGTTCCGTAGAGTCACAGAATATATGGATAGTCTTTATATAGTTAGGGAATTTGTTGATGACTTAAAATCTATAGTCCAACTCCCCAACAATAGTCAGCAGCAGCTGTGGATGGAAGTCCAAAGATCTAGCAGTTTCTCAGTCCCACGAGGCAAGCAGGCAAGGAAGAGTGAGTAAATCTTCCTTCTTCCAATGTCCTTATATATCTCCAGCCAATGTATAGCCCAGATTAAAGGCTGTAGGTCTCCAGCAGAGGGTGTGGCCCAGAATAAAGGCTTGTGCATCCAGGCCTTTAATCCTAAATGATCTTGAACTCGGAGATCTCCTTGTCTTAGTCACTATGCTTCAAGATCTCTATACCAAGATCAAGGTCAGAAACTTATATCTCTGAGCCTCCAAATTAGGATCATAGGTGAGCCTTCCAATTCTAGACTGAAGTTCATTCCAGATATAGTCAAGTTGACAACCAGGAATAACCACTACACTAATCAACCCACTTTATTGATGATTCCTACTTTACCATGGTTCCAAGTGTCATGGTTCATAGCAGTCTGATACCCTATAAAGGGTTTCTTGGTTTCATGTAAGCACAGGAGACATAAACTGTTTTATTTCAGGGAATCCAAACTCCAGTGTACTTTAACAGTTCAGTTACAAAACAAACACAAACACAAAAAATGGCCAGTTGGTGTGTTCTTCCTTGAGAAAAGCCATTTCTCCTATTCCTAGCTTTCCTTGGCTGTCTATAGTTCTTTATGTAGTGTTGAGGCCTACAATTACAATTTTTAAAAAAAAAAAGAGGCCATAAATTTTAAGGAGAGAGGCTCCCCACTCATTCCAAAGTGTTTGGAGGGAGGAAAAGTAATTAAATTATAATTTCAAAAATAAAAAAAATAAAAGAAACAACAACAAAATCAATGCCCAATTCAATAGTAAATTAAACAAGCATATAGTCTTTACCACATTATATATAGCAATGCACCTCCAGACAAAAGTTGAAATTGACATGAAAAAGAACAAGCCTTTTCCCACAGTCAAATACTAATTCATATGAGCCAAAGAGGAAGGTGATTTAAATGTTCAACCAAATTAATAACTTCAGAGCCGTAGTTTCTGAGGATAATCCTCTGGCCAACAGCATCAGTGTCTGGGAGCTCCCTGGAAATGCTAAATCACATTAAATTGGGCTCTTCATTTGCATATTATTCTCCAGGTGACTCATAAGCTCTGTTCTAGAAATCTGAGTCCAAGACTAAGAGAGAAATCTAACTTTCCTTTGTAATTCCATACTTTCTGCCAGAAATGGGTGTTGCTATTGCTAAGGGGTGATGGGGAATGTTAAACACATACACATTTGCATGTACTCATATTCTACCCTTCAAAATGAATAAGCTGTTTCCATAAACCAACCCTTTCATTTGAAACAGAATGATCAACCTCCTCGGAGCATGATAGCACAATGCACCATTTCCTATTTATATTATCTGGGTTCTTGGTCTAAAATTCATCCTGCTTAAAAACAAAATCCATGTGGGAAAACTAACATATAAAGCAACAGTTCATTTGTGAATGTAATCCTGTTTTCTTCTTATAAGTAGAACACTCTGAATGATTCTGGGTTACATCTCTTGTTGTGGTTAATCAACTGGGATACTAATATGAGTGCCTAGTGAATTAATTGTACAACTGAGGCCATTTTATTCTTAATATATTGTAAAAATCAATATATTCTTTGCCATGAGCATGCATTTTTTTCTTCACTGATTTTGCGGCAACCATGCTGAACAATTTATTGACATGAAAAGGACAAACTCATGAATGAGATTGCAAGAAATGTATTTGCTTTCGCAGCAGCCTAGAAAAACAGTTACGAGAATCCTAGCTCTCTTCACAGAAGAAAAATCTCTTAAAATGTTTACCTCAATTGCTTTTCTAAATCAATTACACAACCAACACACTTAGAGGGAAACAACTATGTGTTTAGTGCCAACTAGTTAAAAATACCCAAATCTATTCTGTAGGGAACAGAACAAATTCAAAAATTTAAGGAACCAAGTGTAAAGAGGGAAATAAATAACCACATATTTAATGCATCAAACATCCTTAAGAGTACAGGTTCAGATACAAATCCACTTTACAATGAGACTGCTGCTGGTAATTCTTCATGGCATTTTCTATCCCACGACACCTACCAGACTTTCTCCCACCTTCTCATACACCAAGCAAGATATGAGCAATCAGCAGAGCTATTTGAATGTGTAATTCTCAAATGCTTAAGGCAACTAAAGGTCTGAATTTGAGGGAATTCAGGACATTCCTTGCTGTTATGCTCCTGAGTTTCAGCCATTCAGTCCCAGGACTGCAGGGTATGAATCACTGCAGTAAATCACATTGGATTTCTAAATATATAAGAAGAATTTATGGGGGGAAAATAAGGTGAAATTTTCTCCACAACCTTCAAGAGTTGGCTATGTGACAAGAGCCAGCACCAGGGGAACCCAGCCATAAGAATTAAGAAGCAGTCCAGAAATTCCCTTTCAGACAGATGGAGGGAAGATGGGAAAAAAGAGAAAGAAATAGGGAGGGAAGCAGGAACTAACAAAATAAGCGTACAGTCCAATCCATTGTGTTATTATCAATTGAATTCTTCTTGGAATCCCATAAGCTACATCCTAAGAAAGGTGTTGCAGCCCCTCCCCATCTCTCCATAAGAATATAGCTCATGCATATTTGTAGATTGCACATTCATATGTCGTTGAGCACATTGATAGGCATGTTACAAGTATATGCTCAAGGTGTCTTTATTGTTAGACTGAATTTAAAAATCAAATAACTAGTGAATGAATTAAAGAAACAAAAAGCATCCTGGAACAGTTCAGGGATAGTGCTTAAGGAGAATTAGCATCACAGTTGTCATTATAAAATGATATCTATATTCCTTCTCAGGGGAGGAATGGGGAAGAATTTTTGTTTCCACAAACCTACATTTTTAAACTGGAAGAAAAAAATTACATTTCACTGAAGGAAAAGATTGTGTTTTATAATAGAATATTAAACATAGTATGTATGAAAGGTATACATGAAAGTAAGTCATTGGTCTTTTGGTGGGTGGAGAGGGAGGAGCTAGGGGATTTTCGGGGGTGGGGACCAGGAAAGGGGACAAATTTGAAATGTAAGTAAAGAATATATCTAATAAAAACGAAACAAAACAAAAACAAAAACAAAGTAAAATGTACCTTGTATTTATATCCTGGATGATCAGAAGAGACCTTATCCATTATTCTGCCTCTATATTTCACAATAACGTTCAACTTTCTCTGATTCTTCAGATCAAGCATACTCTGGAAGTTGGTAGGAATAATGGTTGAATCTTCCTAGATGGATAAACCACACAAATGTATGAAGAAAAATGCAGCAATGATTATCACAAGAACAAAAATACCCTGTAGAATACATTCAAGAGGTTGAGAAAGAGGCATGTTTCCAGCATACTGAAATACAAAAGAAATTTAATATAAACTCAGTGTTTATCAATGTAAAAGGCTTGATTGTCCTACAGATACTTTACTGTGTAAGAATTCTTAATAGCTCTTGACTGTCCAAAATCCCAGTCAACATCTATTAACAGGATAGATGGATCCAAACAACTCTCAACACACACAACAGATAAAAGCAGCAGTACTCTTGTATTTTGTCCTTTTTTGTTCACACATACGTGTACACACATGTGCGGGCAAACACACACACACACACACACATACACACACACAGGAAGCTTAGCAGCTTGTATAGGACTTTTATTACTTAGCTTACCTTAGGTGCTGCTTAGCACACTTTGGGGGGGGGGTCCCATTAATTCATCTTGTGGTGAGGCCTATATCATAGTAGGAATTCTTATAAATAGGTGAGAATGAATGAGAATATAAGAATCCAGAGAGTAATCAGGAATCAAGCTCACTTTTCTCTAACCATTCTCTTGTGAGAGAACTAAAGAACCAAAGTTGCCTGGAAGCTAAATCAATTATTTCTGAGGTAAAGAATGACCTAATTTTCAAAATGACATGTCTTCATTTTCTTAAATGGCCAAATTATTTTTCACCAGACCTCACCTTCTGTCCCCGCCACACACACACCTGTTAATACCACCATAGTTGGAGGATCAAGTTTGCAACACATGACTCCTTGGGGTACACACTAAAACCACATGCAAACTACAAACAAACAAACAAATGAAAGACAAGAAAAAGAAAAGAAAAAACTGTATGGACAGGGTTGATTTCTAATGATCCTTTCAACCACCAAATTCTATTAGAATCTGAATGTCCCGGACTACAACAAATACTGTATAATAAAGTGGACCACATCAATGTGATACAACTCTCTAATATCTTCCCAAAAAGTTAGCTTTTCTATGGAGCATCCTACTTGGACTCTACAATAATCTCTTCTGTGATTCTGTAAGTCTCTCTGGGTACTCAGTCATGAATAACATTAAAATTGATGTCTTAGATGCTTCTTTTCACTGGAAATCAAACAAAAAAGGACATCTGCTACTCATTAATTGCATGGTGATAAATGTCACTACTCCTTCTATGACTTGCTGTCCAGGTCACACCAAGCTTATCAAAGAGAAGCCAGACCTGGGGCTCTCACAGTTTGTAGACATGCCCACTGTAGACATGTTTCTTACTGTCAACACTAGCATATTTTTAATCCAAAGGCTGTCCTTCAGCCTATACAAGGATCAGGTGGAAAATATCAGGGAGTCAGTTACCTCAAGAGCATTATTTTCAGGCAGCAATGATAGACTTGGAAGATTAAAAACAAAATCCAGCTCCCTTGCCCCTTGAGTAAGACAGTCTGAAGCATGGAGCATAGAATCTCTCAAATTCTTTAACAGAATTAAATTTAGTTACCTACAGCAATCATCTGCTTAAAAGGTATACTTTTATGGTCACTTGCTTAAAAATACAACATTTTGCTTTATAACATATGTCTCATTTTCAAGCAAGGAAACATACAATTACTTCTGTGACATTACAAAGTCTTCTTACAAGGGAAATGTAGCAAATATGTAGTAGAATCTTTCCATCATACACCAGACTAGTATCATGAATACCCAGCCCACTGGCAATAATCTGTAACTCCGCATGTTAAATGCTTTCTCTGTCTATCATAGACCACCCTGCAAAGAGTCACATGAAGAAATAGCTTTCAACAAAGGCTAGATAGTACAGCTTTGAAGCACATTCTGCACTGAAACATTTTCCAGGTGTTCCCAGAAAAACTGTGCTCCAGTTATAAATGGTACTAACTTACTAACACACCAGTCAGGCTCCAATTCATTTTCCTACTTCTCTCTACCAGTATGTCCTTGGATCTGCAGCATAAATCTACCCATCCTTTTGTGTCCAGAGGCACTGCTGACCTGTAGTCAGCTGCCACCTCTAGCTTTTTTATTCTTTCTGCCCCCTCTGCCACAACAATCCCTGAACCTTGGAAGGAAATGAAAAATATGATCCATTTTTACTATTAGGTCTGATATATTTCACCTACACATGTACTTATCTCACCACCCCCAGCATACTCATACACTGGGAGGGGGGAGTACACATACATATGCATGTAAAAGTGGGGGAATTTCATGACATTTTAAATATAAATGTAATGACAACTCTCCAATTTGCCATGATCATTAGAGTTAACCATGGAAATATCAAATAAATATGTAACATTTATTGGGAAAATTTGAGCTTTCTCTCTTGATATTATCTGTCTCTTTCCACTTTGATAAATCCATTTTGCATGAACTGGTGTTTTAACCTAAGTAGACTGAATAAATTGTAACAACCTTTTTCTTTTTGCCCTTCTAAAAACTGCTAATGGACAGTGAACTGGTCAATCAGCAGGTGAGAGCAGAGAAAGAGGACAGGGCAAAGTTGATAGAGGTAATAACTAGCTTCAGATAATGAAGACTGATTGTGCATTCACCTTCCTGCGAGTGTCTAAAGCTGTGAAGGGCAATTACCAAATGCATTAAGAGAAGAGAGCTCTGTGTTACTCCTTTTGTAAGCTCTGATCTGTTAAGCTGCCAAAGACCTCTTTCTGTACATAAAAGAAAGAACATTCTCAGGAGATCTGCTCCTGAATTTGGTATAAGGTTGGAATATATGCCCCCTGTAATAACTGAATGGCAGCTAACATATAAATTATAAGGGCTAGTATATAAAGGGTCCATGTTCCCAAACACAACTCATCTAAACTATAACTTCTAAAGACACTGGTTACTGACAAAAAAGGGGGGAGTAACTCTTAATCTCATAAAATAAAATCTACAGTATAACTACTGGGATGTTAACTATAGTTTTGGAAATAAACTTTTCTGAAAGAGTAGAAACAAATTAAAATATTGAAAATGGAATACGGTTGTCATGAAAGCTAAACTAACTGAATACTGTGCATGAAATGAAATGAGTGCTTCTAGTAGAAACAGCTTTTTCTGGAAATACGTTTTGCCTTCAGAAATTGAGCCTTTGCCAGACCTTACAACCAAGTTAATAGTATGTCTTCAGACCATTGAAAACTACAAACTTAATCTATTTCCATACTGTACATTGAGACTATTTAAGTTTAGCTTGTCTTAAAGAAAACAATGTAACTAGCATTATGTTGCTTTCCCATGAAATCAGCTTTTACCAGGTAAGCTAACTATATAGGGTTAATAATTAATTATGTACTCTTCTATGTTCCTTACCCAGAATAATGTGTGTGTATAAGTATGTGGGTAAGTATGCATATGTGTTTGTGCATGCCCTTATGTGTGTGTGTGTGTGTGTGTGTGTGTGTGTACCTGTTGTAGTAATCATTTGCTGAATGTAACCAATAGGTTGAAAACAGCCTTAAAGAAACTGAATGGTAGCAACATATATATATGCAACAAGAAAGCCCTAGATGCCAGGAAAGCAAGAGCCTCCCAGGACCCCACAGGGATGATATTAGCTGAAATACCCCACAAAGGGGAGGGAGAATCTGTCGAGAGCATATCCAGAGGCATGCCCCCACCAGTTGAGGGATGTTGCCACCTACCCATTTCCAAAATTTTAACCTTGTCTAAATGAAATACAGAAATACAGGGACAAAGAGTTGAGCAGAAACCAAAAGAAATGGGGATCCATGCCACATGCAGACACCAAACCCAGACAGTATTGCAGATGCCAAGAAGTACTTTCAGACAGAAGCCTGATACAGCTGTTTCCTGAGAGACTTTGCCAGATCCTGACCAATACAGATGCAGATGCTGACAGCCAACCATCAGCCTGAGCACAGGGATTCCAATGGAGGAGTTAGGGGAAGGACTAAAGGAGCTGAAGGGGCCTTATCTGGCATCAATGGGAGGGGAGGACCTTGGTCCTGTGAAGGCTTGATGCCCCAGTAGAGAGGAATGCTAGGGTCCTAAGGGTTGGTGGGTGGGTGGGGAGCACCCTCATAGAAGCAGGGTAAGGGGGGATGGGATAAGGAGTTTGCAGGGGGGAAACCTGGAAATGGCATAACATTTGTAGTGTAAACAAATAAAATATCCAATTAAAAAAGAAAATAACTTATATCTGTCCTTTTTATTTGTTTTTAATTTTCCATTTGATTATTTATTTATTCACTTTATATCTCAATCACAGCCACCCTGTCCTCCCAGTCCCCCTCACTTGGCCTTTCTGCCCATACCTACCTTTCAGCTCTGAGAAGGGTGATGTTCCCCTGCCCCCGGGGTACCAACCTACTCTGGGACCTCAAGTCACTGCAGAACTAGGCACATCCTCTGCCACTAAAGCCAGACAAGGCAGCCCATTTAAGGTTATAGGAACTACAGCACAGCAACACAGTCAGGGTAAGCCCCATCCCAGTTGTTGTGAGACCCGAATGAAGACCAAGCTGCACCTTTGCTACATATATGCAGGAGGCATAGTTCCAGCTTTTTTATGCTCTTTAGTTGGTGGTTCAGTCTCTGGGAGCCCCCAAAGGGTCCAAGATAGTTGACTTTGTTGTTCTTCCTATGTCCCTGTCCTCTTAGGGTCTCTCAGCCCTTCCCCTAACCCAACAAGACTTCCCAGCTCTATATGTTTGGCTATTGGTCTCTGTTATCTGTTTCAGTCAGCTGCTGGGTGGGAGCCTTTCAGAGAACAGTTATGCTAGGCTCCTGTCTGTGAATCCAGGCTGACAGAT
Organism: Apodemus sylvaticus; assembly: GCF_947179515.1. NCBI lineage: Eukaryota > Metazoa > Chordata > Mammalia > Rodentia > Muridae > Apodemus > Apodemus sylvaticus. The sequence goes on from NC_067495.1 coordinate 36,289,007, forward strand.
ACATACACAGCCTGAAGCTTCAAGGTAGCTGAAAGAGGAAGACAGGCCAGCAATGTGTACCTATTGATCCTCTGATGACTGCTCAGCACATCCCCCAACCCCAACACTGACAGAGGTTGCTACTTCATTCATTTATGTCCACCTGTGTATCAAGGGCAGCAGTGACAAATATAGCTGCCAACAGTGTCTTTACATGTTGTACCATTGTGATAAGGCTTTGACCAACAATAAGACAACAAAGTGTCTCAGTGTGTTCCTGTGAATCCACTACCTATGCAGTTACAGTAATAGTTGTTTCCTCCATTCATGCATAGTCCTCCATGGAGACACAGCTGTCTGGCATGTTCATCAATGTTGCATTCACAGTCTTCAAGGAATCCAGGTGTAGAGTCCCAGAGTAAGCCCCAAGAGCATCCTGAAATGTGGCAAAATGTAGACTTGGTTGGGTTTCATGTTCATCAATTTCCAAATCACAGTTCACAGTAGAATACTCTTCAGGACAGACACATGTGTATCTTCCTATCTTATTGAGGTATATATACCTTATTCATGCAGAGATCAGAAATACATTCATCCATGTTTGTTCTTTTGATTGCTGTTCTGGGTCAGTAGGATTCTGTAAATATTCTGTTGTTAACACTTGTGGGAAAATTGATTACAATGGGATTCCTCACTCCTTTACCATATCATTTTTTTCTGTGCTGTTCAATAAATATAAAGCAAAACCTTTTGTGAGACTTTGTTTAGTAAAGACATAGGAGTAATTACCTAGCCACTATTTGGTCTCTATCTACCCTGCTTTTATCCCTTTTAACAAAGCCTGTAAAACCCACCTCTATATAGTCATGTGATTCACTGAATCAAACATAGGAAGATTTTTATTGTTTAAGAATTTCATTCATGCATATAATATGTTTTGATTAAACCCATCTTCTACTATACCCATCCCTGGTTCCTCATCCTGTACTTTCAACTAATATTCATCTCAACTTTTAGTAGTCTTTTAATTTTTCTTTTATTTTGAGAATTTAAATATATACATATTATATATTAATGAAATATGATTATATTTATTATATCTGCCATTACTTTTTCCAACTTTCCCTATATTCCTCCCAACCATGCCTTTTTACCAACTTCATGTTCTTTTTCTTGGTTTTTTGTTCATTTATTTTTTGAAATTCTTTTCCTTTTATTGAGAATCTATTTTCTCATATAATATATCCTGATTAAAGGTTCTCCTCCTTCTACTCTTCCTATTTCCTCCACACCTCTGCTCCCCTCCATATCTGCTCCCTTTCTGGCTCACAGTAGCAAAGAACAGGCTTTGAAATGAGAGCAACAAAATATAACAAAATACAATAAAATAAAATAAAACAAAAATGATCACATTGAGGTTGGACAAGGCAAACTAACAAAAGGAAAAGAACCTAAGAAAAGGGACAAGAGTCAGAGATCCACTCATTCCCACACTCAGTCCAATAAAAATGTTAAACTGGAAATCATAATATAAAAAAAAAGACCCTGGTGCAGACCCATGCAGGCCCTGTGCTTGCTACCTCAGTCTCTGTGAGCTCCTATGAGCCTTGATTATTAAGAGGGCCTTGTTTCATTGGTGTCCCCCATACACTGTCTCTTACCCTCTTTCTACCTCTCCTTCCATGGAGTTCCCTGAGTTCTGAGGGGAGGTATTTGATGGAGATATCTAATTAGGGATGAGTGTTCCAAGGTTTCTCACTCTCTGCATGCTGGCTATGGGCCTCTGTATATGTTCCCATCTAGCGCAGGAGGAAGCTTCTTTGATGATGGCTGAACAAGGCACTGACATATGAGTATATTAAAATAGCATTAAGAGTCAGTTTATCACTGTTGTTGATGATGGTGTGATGATAATGATGATGGTTTTAGAACAGTAATATTTGGTTTTATCTTAGGTCTAGTCTACTGTTCTTGGTCAAGAACCAGAAATATGGCAGTGTAGGATACGGGTTCAATCATGAGAAATGGCCCTTATGTCAAACCAGACACTGGTTGGTTACTTCCATAAGTTTTGTGCCACCACCATTGCCCTAGCATACTTTGCATGCAAGACAGAGTGCAGATCAAAGGGTTTATAGCTGTGTTGATGTTTGTGTTTCTCTGTTGGTAGCTTACAGCATACCTTCCTTACCATAGACACTAGAATATAGAGATATCGCTTCTATGTATACACTATCTTGACTTCTCCAAGTTCAATGAGTTGTGCAGGTATTGCATTCATCAATGGAGTTTTGCTGTCAGTTTGTGGAGAGAAGCTTATTTTTGTCAACACCATAGGTTATTTGGGGATTCCCATAGGACTCCTTGGCAAACAACTCAATTACATGCAATACAATCCTAGTACTGGGAGCTTCTTTTGGCTTTGTTTGGTAATAAAATATGACTAGTTGGGACTCTGTCTCCCTCATTATTTGGCCATTTGATTTATATTACCTTCACATATTTTAGGAAGTTTTTGTTGTCTTAGGTTTCCATATGAACCCTCAAATGCCCCTTAATTTTAGTTGCCTTTACTCAATTACCTCTCTCAACCCTCCCTCCTGTCCTCCTCCTCACCTGATTCCCTTGTTTCATACTCCCCATCTGTCTATAATTATCTATTCTACTCTCATTTTCTACATCTGAACCCTCTAATCCCTTATTCTATGCATACCCTCCATGGTTTTTCAGGTTGTGGTTTTGGTATTTTACTGACTTAACAGCTAATATCCACATAGAAGCAAATACATACCATATTTGTCTTTCTATGTCTATGATACTTTACTCAGTATAATTTTTCTAGTTATATCCATATACCTGCAAATTTCATGATGTCCATTTTTGAAATGGCTCCATTGTATAAAAACACCACATTCTTCTGCTGAGAGACATCTATGTTACTTGCAATTTCTGGCTATTATAAATAGAGTAACAATGATTGTGGTTGAGTAAGTGTCTCTGTGGTAGGATGAAGCATTATTTGAGTATATTCCCAAGAATAGAAAAGCTGAATGTTGAGGTAGATCGATTCCTATCTTCTGGAAGAACAGCCACATTGATTTATATAGTGGCTGTACAAGTTCACACACCTACCAACAGCGGGTGAGTGTTCTTCTTACTAATGACATCTTCACCAGCTTGAACTGTCACTTGTTTTATTGATTTTGGCCATTCTGACAGGTGTAAGATGAAAATTCAAGGAAGTTTTGATGTGCATTCCCCTTATGGCTAAGGATGTTGAACATTTCTTCAAGGTTTCTTAGGAATTTGAGTTTCCTCTATTAAAAATTCTGTTTCTATATGTGCCTCCATTTCAATTGGGTTATTTATTTCCTTTATATCTAGTTTATTGAACTCAAGAAAAATTTATAATACATCTATTGGACACTAGTCTTTTTTGGGATATGTAGTTGGTAAAAAATCTTTTTTCATTTTGTGTTAAGTGTTCTTTCCCTAAATTCTTTCTCGAGGGAAAAAAATGTCATTTTTATATGTGAGAGCTACTGACTTTTGTGAATTAGCTTTGTAGCCAGTTACATTCCTGAAAGTGTTTATCAGTTATTGGTATCTTCTGGTGAAATTTTGGGTCATTTATGTATACTTTCATATTTTCAGCAAATATACTTTGACTTCTTCCTTTCCAAATTGTATCCACTAGACCCCATTCTTATTGCTCTAGCTAAGACATCAATTACTATATTGAATTGGTATGCAAAGTATGAACAAACTTGTCTGGCTCCTAATTTAATGAAATTGTTTTGAGTTTCTATTTAAGATAATAAATGTTGGAAACTGCCTTTATTCTGTTGAAGGATGTCTCTTGTATCCCTATTCTCACCAGGACTTCTAACATGAAGGGGTGTTGTATTTTGTGAAATTCCTTTTTTGCATCTAATGAGATGACAATGTGGTTTTTGTCTTTCAGTTTGTTTACATGGTGGATTACATGTATTGATCTACATATGTTGAACCATCTCTGCATCATTGGAATGAAGCCTAGATGATCATGGTCAGAAATGTTCTTGATGTATATATTTCTATTTTGATGTATTTGAAGTATTTTACTGACCTATATCCATAAGAGAATTTGATCTGTAGTTCTCTTTGTTGGGTCCTTGTGTGGTTTGGTTATCAAGGTACTTGTGGCTATATAAAATGAATTTGTCAATGTTCCTTCTGTTTCTATTTTGTGGAATAATTTGAGGAGTGTTAGTATTAGTTCATCTTTGAGAGTCTGGGAGAATTTGGGGCATTATAACCATCTGGTCCTAGGCTGTTTTGATTGGAACAATTTTAAATTGCTATTTAAATTGCTTATCTGATAATGATTTAACTTTGGTAATGACTTATTGAGAAGAGTATTTCTTTTAGATTTTTCAATTTGGTGGAGTACAGAATTTTTTTAATTTGTTTTATTCTTTTGTCAAACATTACATTCCAACTGCAGTATCCCCTTCCTTCCCTTCCCCAACCTCTCCTTATCCCCACCCTACTTCCCCTCTCCTCTAGATCTCCCCCACTCCTCTCAGAGAAGTACAGGTTCTTCCCAGGGGCATCAGGACAAATTTTTGGTGTTTTGTTTGTTTGTTTGTTTGTTTTTGATCCTCTGGATTTCCTTAGTTAATTTGGATAAGAGTTTGTGGATCTTACTGATATTCTCAAAGAACCAGTGCCTTCATTCTTTGATTTGATTTTGTTTTTGTTATTTACATTTTATTGATTTCAACCCTGACTTTATTTGTTGTCATCTACTTCTTTTGAATGTGATGTCTTCTTTTTGTTCTAGAATGTTGAGAGCTTCTGGTGCCACTTCTAGGAATCTGGTATTTGTCACTGGGTCCAGACAAGGAAGTAGGTTCAGATACAAATATTAGAAACAATGACCATGAGGCTTTGTTTACTACTTTACTTAATTATTACCTTATGCGATCTCTTTGCTTACTACTTTGCTGGATTGCTATCTTGTGTGATCTTGTTAACTACTTGGCTTGGCCATTAGAAACAATGAATTCATGAAATTCTTAGGCAAATGGATGGAGCTAGAGAACATCATACTAAGTGAGGTAACCCAGACTCAAATGTGAATCATGGTATGCACTCACTAATAAGTGGATATTAACCTAGAAAACTGGAATACCCAAAACATAATCCACACATCAAATGAGGTACAAGAAGAAAGGAGGAGTGGCCCCTTGTTCTGGAAAGACTCAGTGAAGCAGTATTCGGCAACACCAGACCGTGGAAGTGGGAAGGGGTGGGTGGGAGGACAGGGGAAGAGAAAGGGGCTTATGGGACTTTCGGGGAGTGGGGGGCTAGAAAAGGGGAAATCATTTGAAATGTAAATAAAAAATTATATCGAATAAAAAAAAACTACTTGGCTTGGTTACCTTGTCTTTGATCTAAGAACTGACTATGTTTTTGGATGTACCTAGAATGATATAAAAGCAGACTGGGAAAGAATAAAAAGAATAAAGCTGTTTCAGACTCAGTACTGGCTGGAGTCATGTTATAATTTGGTCTAATTCTTTTTCTTCTTTTTTCAATCCTCACTCCCTCCCTTGAGACCCTATTGACTGACTAAGCTGGCTTGATCACTAAAGCTTTCAGGTAAGTACACTGCTAAGTTGCTAATATGTGATCTATACAATTTTTTTTTTAATGTAATCACTTAGTGCTACGAACTTCCTTCTTAGAACTTATATCCCATAATGATTCAATTAAATTCTTTCCTTTCTTAATTTCTGTAAACTCATTTTTCATTCAGAGCAGAGTTGTTCATGTTCCATCAGTTTGTAATTTCTCTGTTGTTACTGTTTTTTAATATTGATGCAGGGTGTTATTTCAGTTTTCTTGTATCTATTGAAAGTTGCATTGAGTATGTGGCCAATTTTGGAGAAAGTTCAATGAGGTGCAGAGAAGAAAGTATATACTCTTTTGTGTTTGGGTGAAATGTTCTGTCCATATATGGTACGTCCATTTAGTTTTTAATATCAGTTTGCTCTAACACCTCTCTGTTTAGTTTTTGTCTGAATGACAATCTACCTAAGAAACTATGTGTGTGTGTGTGTGTGTATGTGTGTGTGTGTATGTGTGTGTGTTTGCATGTGTGTGTGTGAGTGTATGTGTTTGCGTATGTGTGTGTGTGTTTGCGTGTGTGTGTGTGTGTGTGTGTGTGTGTGTGTGTGTATACACATAGTATAAATGAGATTCTTTCATCTGCCCTGGCAATACTTCCTCCATGAATGAACAATGACTTAAGAAAGCCCTAATACTAGTCATGACAACTCCCTCCCTCTTTTGAATTGTTTGCCAAAGTTGTCCAAGAGTGTCCCAAAACCTAACAGTCTATTACTATTCTCCATAGTTGCTCTGCATATGTAGAAGGTAAGCCCCTATTGCTGAAGACACCATAAACTTCAGTCATAAAGCCCAGAGGCCTCTGGGGTGAAACTGACCTGAAACCTCTTTTGTTTGGATCAGCTTTCCTAGTAATGAAAAGTTCCATGCAAGCTTCCAAAGCAAAGATGCAACCAACAGCCCTAACAAGCCTATGAACCATAACATGGACCAATATGCATGAGAACTCTTAAGGGTGCAGTAGTGGTAATTCAGCATTATAGAAGTAAACTTATGGGTTGTGGGGAGGTATGAGACGCTCTTTTCTGTTTAGCTCTTGAGTGAACACCACAAAACATCAAACTTTATTAATAAGCTACAAACCTAAACTGAGCAGGTACCAAGACTATTATAAGCTAGCTAAGCTATTAATAACCAGATAAATGATCTATTATTTGCCAACTGAATGTTATGATGCTCTGTTTCATGTGTGTCCTTAGTGTGGGCTTCTTTTGGCCATGTGCTCATGGTCCATCCTGTCTCATGGTAACTGCCTTCTTCCCCTACCTTTTTCCTCCTCCTCCTTATCCTCTTCTTCTTCTCCTCCTCTGCCACCTTCTTCTTCTTGTTCTTCTTGTTCTTCTTGCTCTTCTTGTTCTTGTTCTTGTTCTTGTTCTTGTTCTTGTTCTTGTTCTTGTTCTTGTTCTTCTTCTTCTTTTTCTTCTTCTTCTTCTTTTTCTACTACTACTACTACTTCTTTTTCCTCTTCTTCTTCCCAGTAATAGGCTCTAGCCTTTTTATTAATGAATCAGAGATACAATGGAGCATTTGTTTCATTACAACACATTAATCAATACAATGCTCATGTCCAGACAGCAGCCTGATCTTGGGTCACAGAACTCAGCATCTAAATACATAGTGCCCAACAAACATACCCTGATGGTAACAAACAACTCTCTAATTGGACTTAAAACCTTGGTAATTAGGGAAATTGTTTCTGGTGTTGAAAATCTAACTACCTACTCAGGTCTAGTGATGTCGTGGATTTTGGAAGATAGCCTATAAGTGCCACTTTACCAAGACAGCATAACCCTAATAAAATTCTAAATATTTGTCCTTTTTACCTATAGATAAGCATAATCCTCAGAAATCTTTCCTTGCAACAGAAAGAGACCACAGAGAACCACAACCACACAAAAAGTGTGGAGTTGTGGAGCCCAGTCCCAACTGATACACCTACAAAATAACTCCTGTACCCAAGGCTAGGGAATCATTGCAAAAGGGAGAATGAAAGGATTGCAAGAATAATAAAATCATGAAATTTTCTATGAGATTGTGGCTCCTATTAAGCTCAGAAGCTAGGCTTAAAAGTCTCACAAGTCTGACGGCCTAAACACAAGCTGAACAAGGACAATAGCAATAGACATGCAATTGTGAATGTTGAAAAGCCCCCACAGTCCTCAACCTCACACAAAAAATACATATACGTGTTTTATATACATATAAATATATACATGTAACACCAATCACTATAAAGAAGAGACATTGAATTTAAAAAAGAACAAGGAGAGGTATATGGGATTGTTTGGAGGAAAGACAGAGGGAGGAAAAAACAATGTTAAAATAATCCTCAAAATTAAAATATAGAATAAATTTTAAAAAAAAATAAAGGAAGCTACTCTGACAAAGGTTGAGAGCAGTCCATGTATATGACTATAAACTTAAGTATTTAGAAGGCCATTTAACAGAATGACCAGTTCTATCCTGGTGCCTATAATCTCCCTAGCCACAGGCTCTTGATCATGATTATAGTACCAGGCATGGAATATACTTGCCACCATTATATCCAGCCTCATATCAAATCAGATGTGCCTGCATTTCCTTTCCTTTAGACAATTCTAGCTTAAAAATTTTTAGATGGTGAGATCAGATGTAGTTAGTTAGCCTATAATAGTCTTGTTACTATTGGTACCAATGAGCACATTTCCCTGACAAGTTGGTATTGTAGGAATCAGGGTCTATCACTGAGTAAGATGATTGAAGTGGTGGGGATTTCTCCCCCAGCTAGCCTGTGTTAACACCATCCAACACTATAAAAGTTAGTAAGCAATGAAAAAGCTTCCCAGTCTATTTGACAAGGATTATTTTTAAAGATTTATTTATTTATTATATGTACAATGTTCGACCTGCATGTATGCCTGTAGACTAAAAGAGGGTACCAGATCACATTTTAGATGGTTATGAGCCACTATGTGGTTGGTGAGAATTGAACTCAAGACCCCTGGAAACTCACCCAGTTCTCTTAACCTCTGAGCCATCTCTCCAGTCTACCATAGATTTCTCTGTGTCCTATAGCAAAATTAGGGTGTCTTCAGCAATACAGTCATACCATATAGTTATAGAAAATAATTAAGTGTACTCTTTTTAAACCCACTGAATTCAAATAACACTAATTCCTCTAGACAGAGCCCATTTGGGGATGTTCATACAAAGTTGTCTAACCAATAAAATGGGAGAGGAAAGCTTTTCTAGCAGCAGGTTATTAATTAAAAAGTACACTGATGAGGAATCCTAAAAGTTATGCCTAATTTCAAAGAATGTACAAATTAAGCAAACACTGTACAAAGTAAGTCATGGGTATCCTATTTTGTTGGAAAACAAAGAAGTTTGTAAGATTACTAGATTTATCAACAGGACAGAGCAACAATAAGGAAGAATCTTTCCCTAACAGAAACTAAGACAATTTAAGGATCAAAAGAATAAGGTGAACTAGAAAGTTGGTTTCAGAACTAGGAGGACTTAGTTAAAAACCCACATAAAGACAAGTATGATGACACATGTAGTTAATCTTAATGCTCCTACTTTGAAATGAAAGAGAGACAGGAATATAAGACATTGAATCTGGTATATACAGGAAGTGAACAACAAAATATCCCCCATTGCAAATGAGACAGAAGACAAATAGTCCTCCAACCACTACATGTCGTAAATGGACCCACATTCATATACCTATTACATGTATAAGAAGAGAATAGGAACCATATAATATTTTGAACACATAAAACCAAATGATTTTAAAACAACATATTTTAAAAGAAAGTCCAACAAATTTAATCACTATTACAACAAATACTTGGTCAGAAAATAGATAACTAAATTTAAGAATTTATACTTATCTAATAGATTATCAGTGCCCTAGGTTGTATCCTTAGGACCGTAAATACATAAATATAGATGAAGAGATAACCACTTTTTATTTTATTTCTAGTAGAAATGCTACTTCGGAGTAATCTAAAAAGTAGCTCCAGTAGTTTACCCCCTTTTTGTATGAATTTCGCCAAATAAATCACTTGAAAAATGTTAATGAAATAATTGATTCAAGCAACTCTCTTCAGTACAAGCTGAAGAGATTAGGCCTATTAATATTCCAACATAAAGGGAGGTAGAAAGAGCCATCAGACATTCATCTGAAATTCCAGCCAGCAAAACTTCCTGTCTCCTGCTGCACACAAATCTGCCCCATATGCGCATAATGTTCAAAATGCTAGAGTATACAGAAAGTGGAAAACTGGCTAGTGCTGCAACGTACCCCAGTGATGCAGTTTTCATGAATCTTCCACACGGAGATGTGGTGTTTTCCACGGTGTGGCTGATCAAGAGTTATACATGCTCCTATTAGAAACCAAAAAGAAAGAAGGGAAGAAAGAAAAGAAAAAGAAAAAACCTCACTGTTTCATCAAGATAGTCTTGGACAGAATCATTTCTTTGGTCTGTCAGTGCCCTGTTGTACTTTGTGTCTCCCCGGGTAAAGTCATGCCCAGATGCCCTTTACTGAAATTGAAAATACTAAGTGAAGATTACATTTAGACATATAAATCAAAAGTTCTCTTTTGGACATATTAAGTTATCAAATCCCATTATATGAACAAGAGGCAATACTAATATGCAGTTGAATATGTGTGCCTGGATTTCTGAGGGTAAGTCATATCTATACATATATTTTGAAAAACACCAAAGCAAAACTTATGCTTTTGAACAAAATAGATATTGATAAGTACTTGAATAATTAAATGACTGTCCAAACAAGATTTTTGCATCTATTACCCTACACAGATTCTGAGTGAATGTAATAGTATTCACAATATTGATGAATTTATTATTAATTATATAATGGAACCTCAAATGAACAGAAACAATTGACCTACCTTCAGTGTACTCATGACAGAACTAAGGAAACATGAAAAACACCCATACCAACGTTACTAACAAATTTCTAGAAAGTCCACAGGGGAGTGGTAAATACAGCTATAAATTGAACTGCAATTTGCTTTAAATATCTAATGTCATAATCAGGTAACTTCAGTATCTTTTTAATGAATAATTTTGTATCACTGTTCAAAATTTGGAAGTCCCCTTAGTTCAATATTTTTACATCTTTGCTTCATATTAGAGAATGTTCCTCTGGGGAACTTTAAAAATATATTAAGCCAATACTCAGAGATGCTGATTTAATTTATCTTGAATGAGGAAAGACCCCAGGTGGTCTAGATGTACAGCAAGGTGATAAATGCTGCTTTACTATAATATAGCACTCTGGCCAAAAATGCTACATATGATAACATGAGGTCAGTGACATACAGGTGAGGCAACAACACAAACATGCCTGGTATCTATTAAATACTAAAGAAAAATGTTAAAAATTAAACTGCAAAGGGTTAAATGAATCAATTATACCTATAACAAGGGCTTTCTCCCTGTATCTATAGTATGTGTCTGTGTGTCTGTGTGTGTGTGTGTGTGTGTGTGTGTGTGTACGTGTTTGTGTGTGTAACTAACAGCCCTCTTGACACATGGGCACAGAATCAGCAAGAGTGTGCTCACTCTTTTAAATAAGAGAGCTGCATAAGAAATAAATACCCCAAATATCCATAAATAACTTTCTACAAGAAGCTATAAATATTTTGGAAAGAAATTATAATTTTGCTTGTTTGTTTTGTTTGTTTGTTTGTTAGTTTGTTGAGACAGGGTTTCTCTGTGTAACCCTGGCAGTCCTGGAACTTGTTTCTTATACCAGGCTATTCTCAGACTCAATAGATTTCTTTGTCTTCCCAGTGCCAGGATTAAAGGCATGCAACACCACCGCCTGGCTAGAAACTTAGTGTGCTGTATCTTCAAAGAAATTTGTGGAGAGTAACATGAGAGTAAGTTTATTTTTCTGACATTAGGATCAGAGTTGGTAAGAGGGCTCAGGGAGGAAAAGTGGCAGCTGTGAGAGCCTGAGGACCTGAGCTCATTCCTGGAACCCAAGAGTAGAATGTACTCCCAAAGATTGTTCTCTGATCTTAACATGTGTATTATGGTACATTCAAGACCCCCTCCCAACACACACACACACACACACACACACACACACACACACACACACACACACAGAGAGAGAGAGAGAGAGAGAGAGAGAGAGAGAGAGAGAGAGAGAGAGAGAGAGATTTAATAATAATAAAACCTCTCAGAGGACAGCCTTACTAGACTCCTGTCTACAAGCACAACAGAGTATCATTAATATTGTCAGGGACTAACACTTGCCCATGGGATGGGTCTCAAGTTGGCCTGGTTCCCTCAGTCTCTGCTCTATCCACAATCCCTGCATTTTGGATCAAAAGTTTTATGGATGGGTTGGTGTACCTATCACTCCACTGGGGTTCCTGCCTGGCTACAGGAGGTGGCCTCTTCAGGTTCCATATCCCCAATGCTGTGAGTCACAGTTATGGTCTCCCCCACTGATTCTTTGGAGTTTTCCTTATCTAAGGTCTGTGCCATGTCCCAGAGATGCCCCCCACCTCCCCACCACCATCAGTTGCAGATTTCCATTCATTCTCATGGTCGTCTGGCCATCTCTGTTGTCCCTTCCCACACATGATGTGGAATCCCTCTTTCCTTGCCCCATCCCCTCTCCCTCCTAGTTCCTTCCCTCCATCTGCTTATGACTATTTTATTTCCTCAACTAACATTCAAGCATCCTCACTTGTGCCTTCCTCCTTGTTTACCTTCATTATAGCTGTGGAGTGTAGCATGGCTATCCTGTATTTTATGTCTAATATTCACTTATAAGTGAATATATGCCATGCTTGTCCTTTTGGGACTGGGTTTCCTCATTTAGGATGATATTCTCAAGATCCATCCATTTGCATGCAGAATTCTTAAGGTACATCTAGGTATTGCCAGTTTCAGATTCCATCCAGAAACTAACTTAGACAGACACAGACTTCCCACAGCCAAATTGTGAATGGAATCGGGGGACTCCTATGGAAGAACAGGGGGGATTATCAGCCAAAAGAGGATAGGAACTCCACAGGAAGACCAACAGAATCAACTAACCTGGACCTTTGATGTTTTCAGAAACTGAACTACCAACCAAATAGCATACACAGGCTAGACCTAGGCCTCCTCACACAGACAGAGCAGATGTGCAGCTTGGTCATCATGTGGGTCCACCAAGTAGAGTTGGAGCTTACCCTGATTCTCTTGCTAGCCTGTGAATCATATTCCCCTAACTAGGCTTCTTTGTCTGAACTCGGTGGGAGAGGATGAGCCTAGTCCTGCAGGGACATGAGTTGTCAGGGTGTGTTGGTACCCAGGTGGGGGTGGGGACATCTTGAACAACAAGAGTGGGGACTGTCCCAAAATCTGTTGCCCATCCATGGGAAATGTTTTTCTAACTGGGCTGCCTTGTCTGGCCTCAGCAGGAGAGGATGCACATAGCCCTACAGAGATTTGATGTGACAGGATAGGAGGATGCGAGGGGACCCCACCTGCTCAAAGGAGAAGGGGAAGGGGCATAATCTCATGGGAGAAGGATTATGGGAGGGGTGATCTGGAAAAGAGCAGCAAGCCAGATGTGAAGTGAAATGATAATAATAATAATAATGATGATGATGATGATGATGATGATGATGGTGATGATGATGATACCATCAGACTAAGACTTGAAGAAAGAAAATAATAGCTTTATGCTAGCCAAAATCAAGCAGTATAAGAATTTAATATATAAGGAAGGACAGATAAGACTATAGATGCTTTAAAACAAAGATAATATTTTATGTTCATCTAAAATCACATATAATATATACATGTATAACATACGTAATTTAAAAGAAGTTACAACATTTGGGGTGACACTGCTTACTGCTAAAGCCATAGACTATCTAATGAAAACTGTAGTACCAAGCATGAGAAACTTCATCTCAAATTGTTGTCAGCAGAGTCCAAAAGACCCATACAATCCCCTTTAGGCTATTGCTATTGCTATTGCTCTTGGTTGCCCCACACAAGTTGAAGATAAGTCCATAATACTGAAGACATCACATACTTCAATAGAGGAGTTAGAGGAACTGAGTTAGAATTGATCTAGCAGTCTCCTTGACACCTAGATCTCCTAGTATGGGTGCTCTGCAAACCTGCAAATAGAAGAAAACAATCAATAACACTACCCATATGTAAAGTCTATTTACCAAACAATAACAAGCTAATTAACATAACCACAATAGTGCAATAGTGGCACTGTCATCTTGGAGGTAAATGACAGCAGTGTAGTTGGATATAAGGCCCACTCAATAAGAGGCACGTTATGCCTGTACTGTAAACTTATTGAACTACCCTTGGATGATGAGGTTATAGACTCAAGACCCTTCTCTTTCCATTTTCCTCAGTCAATATAATTTCTAACTCTATTACAAATATTTATCTTTATACCCATGGGTAAGCATTTTATTGCCCACCATCAAAGATGCTTCTTTTTGCAAAAGATGCAGTCTGTTACAGAGATCCATAACTGGTCAAAATGATGAGAATAAGTGACTGTGTGGTGCTCAACTTCAGTAAGGACACCTATAATGCAACCTCTACACATAAAGCACAAGGAAAATCTCAGAAAGGGGGAAAGAAAGCTTGTAAGATCCAGAGGCCCAGGATGCATGCTGTTAAATAGTGTCCCTAGACATAACATGGAAACAGTCCTCATGAATTCACAACAAATAGTCACCTGCACATGATCATCATAAGGACAGCACCAGCTGAGTGTCAACATGGCCAGGGGAAATTCTAAATGGTCCCATGCCTAGGTGAAGAGCTCCAGGTAGTCAATAGCAAGTGAGAGAGAGAATCAGTTTTTTCCAGGGATGAACTCCCATGTAGGTTGACCAATCCCAGGTCATCAGCCCCTGACATATGTCCTTAAGAGCAAAGATGGAGCAAGAAGTTTATATGTATCTCACATATATATGTGTGTGTGTATATGTATATATATATATATATATATATATATATATATATATATAAGCTATATAAAGCTGTACATAGTTTGAGTACATATGTATAAGTATGTGCATGCATAATAATGTGATGCATACATATATATGTATATATACATACATACATACATACATACATATATGCAACAAAAAATATTAAAGAAGAGAGTATAAATGGGAGAAGTGAACCAGAAGGGGAACCTCCTATTGACACTTACCAGACACACATAATTCCTAACTGCAATTCTAAAATTTATTCTTCTGTTGTCAGTCATCATCAAAGAAACTTCTCTTCATCACAGATGGGAACCATCACAGAAAGCCACAACTGACCAAAATGCAAAGAACAACTGACTTTACTCTGCTCAATTCAAATTCGATTCAAAACAGATATATCTACAACATAACTTCTACATTAAAGGCTCAGAAAGATTGAGAGAGGACAGAAAGACTGTAAGCTAGTGCACCAGAAATTCTACTATTCGATCATGTCTTCTAAAAATATCAGGGAATTACACCCATGATAATTCAACCATATATTAACAATATTTTAAACTGAGATGTCCTACTCAAGAATGTTCACATAATGTCCATTATTAGAGGCTTTTCAGTTTTAAAATGCTATTCCTAAAAATACTGAAGAAGTAAACAATTTTCTTGCCCAGCTGTGAGTTTCATGGATATCTGTAATGCGTTCCTTTCTGTTGTCTGTCCTTAATGTGTCTCTTAACCTCAACTTCTGCACATGCTGTATTGGCTCTAAGTCCTTTTGCTAGCAGTAAGAATAAATGCATTTAATCTAAAATAAATGCTATTCCTAAATCAGTAGGTACTATAGATGAAATCTGAAGTCTAGCTGCTTTTGGCTTTCTAGTTTTGAGCACTTTTTTCCTTATTAAAACTTCTAGCAAATGTTGAAATATTCTTAAAGTACTTCGGTGTGAATTCCCAGTATAATACTATTTGTAAACACTACCTCTCTTTACTCAGGATATGTTCAAAGGCAGGTGTATCAATGGTACTTTCACAGTTTGTTCATTCTGTTAACATATTTTGAAGTATGAAACTGGGCAAAATGGCAATGTTGCATGTTACATTTTTCAATAATATAATAAAGATAATAAATAATTAGTGCCACATCGTATAGTACTTTGAAATACCTCACATTTATGAAATAAGTAGCCACAGTAAAAAACAAAACAGTCTAATAAAACAAGCTGAAAAGAGTTTATCTGGTCAGATGCTATTTTTGATGCATTTATATAAAGGATCAAGTAAATCTAGATAAAATAAGGCTAATGGATGCTCCATCAAAAAAAACTGAAGCTGAGGGAACACTCCCAACATATTGTGTTACCTTCTAAGCCAAAACAGATGAGGCTACTAGAAGGAACATATTTCAAAACAAAATACCCAACAAATGTATGTACAAGTATGTTCATTTGTACATTTTTGTTCAATGTTCATTTACAAAAATGGCATTCTGTACTGTGTTGAACTGAAGTAGATGAGAGAGGGTGCTCCTTCTCACTCTGATCTTGAGGGTAAACTTTCAACTTTTCAGCATCAATATGGTATTTACTATAAGTATATCCAATACAGTCTTTACTATGCTAAATATACATTTCTTCTATGCACAAATTATTATGAACTTTTCAATTGAAATTTAATTGAATTCATTGAAACACAAAATTCAATTTATCAGCACGTTTAAATACCCATGCACCATTATCAAGCAGGATTTAGGCTTGGAATGCACAAATAGTTCAGAAAATGCAAATTAATTGAATACTATACTACATTAATAGAATACAATTTAAAATTATCTTTGGTAGTTACTTAGGAATTTTAATTTTTTTGTATTTTTATGAGAAAAGGTGCTGGGACTTTTAATTGGTATTGCATTGAATCTGCCAATGCCTCTAGGCACAGTAGATACTTCAATGATCTTAATTCTTCTAATCTATAAACACAGAATATTTCCATGTATTTGTTTTTCCTTCATTTTCTTTCATCAATGCTTAAAGAATGTACACAGTATGTAACCCTTTTATCTCCCTGTTTAAATGCATTTGTAAATGTTTCAATACATTTGATGACATGTAAATATGGTTATTTTATTAATTTCCTGTATTAGATAGTTCTTTGGTAAATATCTGATTTTGTATATTGATTTTATCTTATGACTATCGAATTTAATGATGAATAACTGAAAAATTACAATTTATCAAGTCTAAAAAATATTGAGTCATTAAGGTTCTCAATATATATCTTAGATCATGTTCTCTGAAAATAGAGACAGCTTAATTTTTCTTTCCTGATTTAAGATGCTTTTATTTCTTTTTCTTGCCTAATTGATCAGGTTACAGCATTCTGAGTACAATGTTGAACTGAAGTGAATGAGAGAAGGTGTCCTTTTTCTCCCTGATCTTGAGGGTAATCTTTCAACTTTTCAACATCAATATGGTATTTACTATAAGCATATCCAATATGGTCTTTACTATGCTAAATATACATTTCTTCTATGCACAATTGATTAAGAATTTTAAACATGAAAATGTGCTTAATTTTGTGAAATATATTTTCTGTCTACTGTATTTCTTTTTACTTTCATGTTGCTAAGAGTATATCACGCTTTTTTGATTTGTGCAGATTTAATTATCCTTGATTTCCAGGGAGAGGTACCACCTGATCATGGCAAATGATTCTTTCAAAGCTGTTGGATTCAATTTGCTAGTACTTGGTAAGTATTTTAGCATCTTTCTTCAACTGAGATTGGGGCTGTAATTGATTTTCATTGTCTTATCCTTGAGGATACAGACACTCCTTCAATTTGAAAAACAAATTAGTCTAAAAGTAAAAGCATATAAAATTACATGTTGACATTTGAGTGTGAGGTCAGGGTACATTAGAAGCTATCTCCAGGTGCTGTGATAAACTAATCAGAATAAATATAGATTGTTCCAAAGGGAGAAGGGAAAGGCCATAGGAAATGCTTAAGGACAGCTAAAAAAAATGTGGAGGAACAGAAAGGTAACTCAGTGAAAAGGTACATATACATTCAGCCATCTGACTTCACAGCAGGGGTAAAGGAAGCAGAAGCCTCATCCAAAGTATAATTCAGGTAGCCATGCTGATAAGTGACTGGCAGTGCCACTCAGAGAATAAACCCTTGCAAGCTTCAAATACGGCTGCAAGTGTTCATGAGACACACGGCTCTGGCAGGATGGATCAGCAGTCCAAGAAAATCCCATTTTGACACTCCACAGGGCTTAGAGGTCTGTGGTCAGGTGTCATCTTGAGAGGAATCCTATGGTTTAAAACTGAGCTACTGTGGAATCTGAGAACGAAGTGTGGTGGTGGTGGGGGGGGGGGTGGAGCTCATAAAGAAGTGTATCCAAAATCAGCCTGTCCCATCCATGGGAGGTAGGCATGAAAAACAGGAAAGCTGTCCTTGAACACAATCAAATGAACAGATGGGAATATGTGAAGGAAGAGATAACCTTATCTTTAGTGTCTAGGAGCCGAAGCCATCATCAGAGAATACCTTTAAAAGTTTGGTGTCTCTGAACGTGAAGTCATCATGTACATAAACCTACGTAGTCTGCCTCTCTGCCATGAGGTTCACTGCTATAGATACTGAGAATTTTAAAGCTCTAACAAATTATTGACAGCCATATTCATGTATACTCAGCAGGGTATTCAAGGCTTATCAGGTGTTAAAAATACAGGAGCAGGTCTATCTGTACAAATCTCAGTGTTACTTACTACACTTTCTAACCCACACACAAGTCAAGGGTTTATGAACTAGGGAGTTTCTGGGGAGTTGGTAAACAAGTCTAGCCCATAAACTGCTTTGACAAAATAAACAAAATCAACAAAAATGTATCCAAACTAATCAACAGTAGAGAGGGCTCAAATGAATAAAATTAGAAATGCAAAGTAGGCTATTAAATACACACCAAAAAATTCAGAGGATTATTAGAAAACACTTTACAAACATTTTTTCTTTTTTTTTAAATATTTTTATTTTCTATATTCTTTGTTTACATTCCAAATGATTTCCCCTTTCCCGGATCCCCCCTCCCCATATGTCCCATAAACCTTCTTCTCTCCATCCCTTCTCCAATCACCTCCCTCCTTGTTCTCTGTCCTTATATTCCCTTCCCATGTTAGATCAATCCTTTCCAGGATCAGGACCCTCTCCATACTTCTTCATGGGAGTCATTTGTTATGCAATTTGTGCCTTGGATATTCAGAGCTTCTGGGCTAATTAATATCCACTTATCAGAGATTGCATTCCATATGTATTCTTTTGTGATTGGGTTACCTCACTTAGGATGATATTTTCCAGATCAAACCATTTGCCTAAAAATTTTGTGAATTCATTGTTTCTAATTGCTGAGTAGTATTCCATTGTGTAAATATACCACATTTTCTGTATCCACATGCTCCATTATGTTAATAGCAGCCTTATTTATAATAGCCAGAAGCTGGAAAGAACATATTTTAATATAATATAATATTATATATAAATTATATAATAAATTATAAATTTATTTAATATAATTTTATATAATTATAAATTTATATAATAAATTTATAATTTATTATATAATTTAATATAATATAACCCTAACCCTAACCCTAACCCTAACCCTAACCCTATAGCTAAATGGTAGATTAGCATACAGGAAGCTGTTATTCAATCGCCACAAACAACAAAAAATTATGTAAAAAACTGGATGATCTAGACAAAATATATAAATTCTTAAACACATATGACCTATAAAAATGTACACATGGGCATATCCATGGCCCCAGATGGATATGTGGCAGAGGATTGCCTTATTGGGCATTACGTGGAGGGGAGTCCCTTGGTCCTGTGGAGGCTTGAAGACACAGGATAGGAGAACACTAGGGCAATGAAGCAAGAGTGAGTGGGAGGGTGGAGAGCACCCTCATAGACGCAGGGGAGGTGGGAAGGGGATGGTGGGTTGTGGATAAAAAACTGGGAAGGGAATAACATTTCAAATGTAATAAATAAAATAACAAATACAATGAAAATAAGCAAGTGCAATATTGGCACAAAATCAGACAGATATAGAAATGGAATAAAAACAAGAAACAAACAGGCAAGGAAAAATGCACAGTACCTAATGTTTCACAAAAACAAACATTTCAAAAACATACAATAGAGAAAAGAGAATTCTTCAACAAATGAAGATGTGAAAACTGAATAGACCGGTATAGCAGAAGAAAACTAAATCCCTATCCCTTATACTGTACAAAAGTCAATTCTGAGTGGAACAAAAACAATCACATGAGACAAAACTCTGAAGCTGTTAGAGGAAATCATTGAATAAACTATTCCAAGACATAAACAAAGAAAATACCTTGTGATCTAGTTATACATAAAAACTTTCTGAAAAGGATTCTAATTGCTCAGAGCATAGTAACAAGAATTGATAAATAAATTTGTATCAAATTAAAAGGCTTCTACAAAGCAATCAAAACAGTTGTCAGAGAGAAGATTCACTGTACACATGAGAAAATCTTTGCCAATTGTACACCTGACTAAGGATCAATATTTAGAATTTATAAGGAACTTCAAAAACTAAACAATAAAACCAAACAACCCAATCAATAATTGGCCAAATGAATTGTATACACAGTTCTCAAGAGAAAAAATTTAGAAGTATTCAATATCCTGATCACGGTGGATGATCGTTTTGATGTGTACTTGGATTCGGTTGGCAAGAATTTTGTTAAGTACTTTTGCATCAATATTCATAAGAGAAATTGGCCTGACGTCTTTCTTTGTTGGATCTTTGTGTGGTTTTGGTATCAGCGTAATTGTGGCTTCATAGAACGAGTTGGATAGAGTTCCTTCTGTTTCTATTTTGTGGAATAGTTTGAAGAGTATTGGCTTCATCCCAGGGATGCAGGGATGGTTCAATATAAGGAAATCCATCAATGCTATCCACTACATAAACAAACTCAAAGAAAAAAACCATATGATCTTTTCATTAGACACTGAAAAAGCATTTGACAAAAATCGGCGTCCTTTCATGCTAAAAGTCTTGGAAAGAACAGGAATTCAAGGCCCATACCTAAACATAGTTAAAGCAATATACAGCAAACCAGTAGCCAACATCAAACTAAATGGAGAGAAACTTGAAGCAATCCCACTAAAATCAGGGACTAGACAAAGCTGCCCTCTCTCTCCATATCTTTTCAATATAGTTCTTGAAGTCCTAGCTAGAGCAATTAGACAACATAAGGAGGTCAAAAGGATTCAAATTGGAAAGGAAGAAGTCAAACTATCACTATTTGCAGATGATATGATAGTATACTTAAGTGACCCAAAAAACTCCACCAGAGAACTCTTACAGCTGATAAAAAACTTCAGTAAAGTGGCTGGGCATAAAAGCAACTCAAGCAAATCAGTAGCCTTCCTATACTCAAAGGATAAGCAGGCTGAGAAAGAAGTTAGGGAAATGACACCCTTGACAATAGCCATAAACAATATAAAGTATCTTGGTGTGACTCTAACCAAACAAGTGAAAGATCTATATGACAAGAACTTCAGGTCTCTGAAGAAGGAAATCAAAGAAGACCTCAGAAAATGGAAAAATCTGCCATGCGCGTGGATTGGCAGGATTAATATAGTTAAAATGGCCATCTTGCCAAAAGTGATCTACAGATTCAATGCAATACCCTTCAAAATCCCAACACAGTTCTTCACAGAGTTAGAAAAAGCAATTCTCAAATTCATCTGGAATACCAAGAAACACAGGATAGCTAAAACTATTCTCAACAACAAAAGAAATTCTGGGGCAATCAGTATCCCTGACTTCAAGCAATACTACAGAGCAATAGTGTTAAAAACTGCAGGTTATTGGCACAGTGACAGACAAGTGGACCAATGGAATAGAATTGAAGACCCAGAAATGAATCCACACACCTATGGTCACTTGATCTTTGACAAAGGAGCCAAAAACATCCAGTGGAAAAAAGACAGCCTTTTCAACAAATGGTGCTGGTTCAATTGGAGGTCAGCATGCAGAAGAATGCGAATTTATCCATTCTTATCTCCATGTACTAAACTTCACTCCAAGTGGATCAAGGACCTCCATGTAAAACCAGATACACTGAAACTGATAGAAAGGAAACTGGGGAAGACCCTTGAGGACATGGGCACAGGGGAAAAGTTCCTGAACAGATCACCAATACTTTATGCTTTAAGATCAAGAATTGACAAATGGGACCTCATAAAATTACAAAGTTTCTGTAAGGCAAAGGACACTGTTAAAAGGACAAAACGGCAACCACCAAATTGGGAAAGGATATTCACCAACCCCACATCTGATAGAAGGCTAATATCCAATACATACAAAGAACTCAAGAAGTTAGACCCCCAGGGAACCAAATAACCCTATTAAAAATGGGGTACAGAGTTAAACAAAAATTTTTCACCTGAAGAAATTCGGATGGCCGAGAGGCACCTTAAGAAGTGCTCAACATCATTAGTCATTAGGGAAATGCAGATCAAAACAACCCTGAGATTTCACCTTACACCAGTCAGAATGGCTAAGGTCAAAAACTCAGGAGACAGCAGGTGTTGGCGAGGATGTGGAGAAGGAGGAACACTCCTCCACTGCTGGTGGGGTGGCAAGATGGTACAACCACTGTGGAAATCAGTCTGGAGGTTCCTCAGAAAACTGAACATGAGACTTCCAGAGGACCCTGCTATACCTCTCCTGGGCATATACCCAAAGGATTCCCCGGCATGCAATAAAGACACATGCTCCATTATGTTCATAGCAGCCTTATTTATAGTAGCCAGAAGCTGGAAAGAACCCAGATGCCCCTCAAAGGAGGAATGGATACAGAAAATGTGGTATATTTACACAATGGAATATTACTCAGCAATTAGAAGCAATGAATTCACAAAATTTTTAGGCAAATGGTTTGATCTGGAAAATATCCTAAGCGAGGTAACCCAATCACAAAAGAATACACATGGAATGCAATCTCTGATAAGTGGATATTAATTAGCCCAGAAGCCCTGAATACCCAAGGCACAAATTGCATAACAAACGACTCCCATGAAGAAGTATGGAGAGGGTCCTGATCCTGGAAAGGATTGATCTAGCATTGGAGGGGAATATAAGGACAGAGAAAAAAAGGAGGGAGGTGATTGGAGAAGGGATAGAGAGAAGAAGGTTTATGGGACATATGAGGAGGGGGGATCTGGGAAAGGGGAAATCATTTAAATGTAAACAAAGAATATAGAAAATAAAAATATTAAAAAAAAAGAGTCCCCATACCAGTGCTGGGGCCCTTCAGCTGTGCAGAACAAGTGCATTAGAGCAGCAGATGACCATCAGACAATTACTGCTAAGCAAAACACACTTCAAGGACCCCCAGGAGAAAATCAGCCACCCACACCCACGTCATAGTTTGTTACCCAAAGCTCCCACTTTCTGTAACTGAAAAATCCTCTCAACAAAAAATTAATCAGTCTCAAATGATATGTATTTACCTAGTCATGAATTGTGTCCCTGAGTCATTGTTCTAACTATATTGGGTATGCTATACATAAGAACAGACATCATAACTGTCGGAGGTATAGGTTGGTGGAAGGATGTTTGCCTAGCATGTACAAAGTCTTGTAAAAAGAAAAAGAATTATTCAATATCCTTAGCCATCAGAAAAATGCACATTAAAACTGCTTTGAAACTGTATCTTACATCAATAGAATACATATTATCAAGAAAACAACAAGTATTGACAAGGCTTTGGGGAAGGGGAGACCATTATACAGTACTAATGAGAATATATACTCCATCTCTATAGAAACTAGTATGGTGGTTTCTCAGAAAACTGAAAACAATATTATATTATGAGCTAAATATATCACTCTTAGCTATAGTTGGAAGACTAAATAGAATACCACACAGACACTTGCAGGTCCACGCTTACCATTCACACCAGCCAAGATGTAGAACAAGCCTAAGTGCCCATCCACAGTTAAATTGATTTTTAAAGTCCTATATACACACAATCTAGTTATTTGGCAGTAAACAATAATGAAATCATGTGACTTTCAGGAAAATGGATAGAACTAGAGATAAGTGAAATAAACCAGGCTCAGAAAGACAAACATCACATTTTCTCTCATATGAGAATCTAGATTTATATATGGGGCAAAAAAAATTCGAAAAGGGTACTACTGTAGAGATCGAAGATCTAAAATGAGGATATAAGACATGGAAATGAGAGAAAGGAAGGCAAAATATCACACATTTTCTTTCATACATGGAATCTGAATTTAACTATATATATACACACATACATTTATTGTGGCATGAGAGCAGAAGGAACAGTTTGGGACTAGGGAAAGGACAAGCGAAATGGACAGAGGGAGAGATTGGGGGGGGGGGGGTGGAGGTAAATATGAAATATATAGTGCAATAATTGAACCCATTATTTTATATGCTAACTGAACAAAATTACAAAGTTATTGTTAACAGCAACTAGACTAAATCCAAACAGTGTGGATTTAGACACAAGAAATTTTTTTATTAAATATAATGCATTCTATGACAGCTAAAACTGGAAAATCAATCTTTACCTCTATATCACCTTTTATATTATGTGTTCATTACACCCAACAAATGCAGCAAAGTCCATTCTTGTTAAGTGTTCAGGTAACACAAGTACCAATACATTCTGAACCATGTGCAAGTCGTAGTACACATTAAAAAATTAAAACCAGACAAAATTTGTTGTCTGAATACCAGAGAGTAAGATATACTAGAATTTTTGTACTAGAATATGAAATATACTATAACAATAATAAGAAATACTAGAAAAACTATAAATTTTTTTAAATTAAAATATTTTCTAAATAATCCTGTATTAAAGAAAACAATTTAAAGGGAAGATCAGAAAAGATTCACCAACCCTACATCTGATAGAGGGCTAATATCCCATATATACAAAGAACTCAAGAAGTTAGACCCCAGGGAACCAAATAACCGTATTAAAAATGGGGTACAGATCTAAACAAAGAATTTTCACCTGAAGTAATTCGGATGGCCGAGAGGCACCTTAAGAAGTGCTCAACATCATTAGTCATTGGGGAAATGCAAATCAAAACAACCCTGAGATTTCACCTTACACCAGTCAGAATGGCTAAGGTCAAAAACTCAGGAGACAGGAAGGGTTGGTGAGGATGTGGAGAAAGAGGAACACTCCTCCACTGCTGGTGAGGCTACAAGATGGTACAACCACTGTGGAAATCAGTCTGGAGGTTCCTCAGAAAACTGGACATGAGACTTCCAGAAGACCCTGCTATACCACTCCTGGGCATATATCCAGAAGATTCTTCAGCATGCAATAAGGACACATGCTCCACTATGTTCATAGCAGCCTTATTTATAATAGCTAGAAGCTGGAAAGAACCCAGATGCCCCTCAAAGGAGGAATGGATACAGAAAATGTGGTATATTTACACAATGGAATACTACTCAGCAATTAGAAACAATGAATTCTCAAAATTTTTAGGCAAATGGTTTGATCTGGAAAATATCCTAAGTGAGGTAACCTAATCACAAAAGAATACACATGGAATGCAATCTCTGATAAGTGGATATTGATTAGCCCAGAAGCTCTGAATACCCAAGGCACAAATTGCATAACAAATGACTCCCATGAAGAAGTATGGAGAGGGTCCTGACCTGGAAAGGATTGATCTAGCATTGGAAGGGAATATAAGGACAGAGAAAAAAAGGAGGGAGGTGATTGGAGAATGGGTGGAGAGAAGAAGGTTTATGGGACATATGGGGAGGGGGGATCCGGGAAAGGGGAAATCATTTAGAATGTAAACAAAGAATACCGAAAATAAAAATATTTAAAAAAAAGAAAAGATTTTAAATTATATGATAAATACTTTAAAAATACATATCTCTAAAACAGTATTTAGAGGGAAGTTTGCAGTTTTACAATGCTTATTCCTTAATGTAGAAGTAAAACATAAAGAGAAAGATGGCAACCAAAGAATAAATATAAGAGGAATACAATATAATAAAATACAATATAATAAAAAAGAAAATAATACATATCAAGAGGCTAAGAGATAGATCACTGGTTAGGAGCAGTGGCTGCCTTTTTAGAGGACCCAGGGTTCAGTTGCCAAAAGTCACATGAAGGTTTACAACCCTCTGTAACTCCAGTTTCAAGGGGTTCACCTCCATTTTCTGCCCTCCCTGGGCATTACATTAACATAATTATGAATATATATGTATATATATATATATAAAATTGTTACAAATACAAGTGATACTACAACTATAGATATTAAAGAAATAATGGAAGATTTTAATAACTTTGATAATATATCACATGTATGTTGGCAAAATGAACTTTATGAAATGAAAGGCAACATTTGAAAATACAGTTTATAGTTTATGAAACCTAACAGACATTCAAAATCTGAATACTATTCTCGTTAGCTCTCTGCTGCTTCTATAAAATACTGATCAAAGCAACTCAGTGAGGAAATGTATGTTTCACCTTACAGAGTATAGACCCTCATCAGGGAAAGTCAGGGCAGGAACTCAAAGCAGGAACCTGAAGACAAGTACTGAAGCAGACACCATGGAGAAAAGCTGTGCATTGGATCACTCAGCGTGCTTTCTTACATAACCCAGGACAATCTGTCTAGAAGTGACACCACCTACTGTGGACTCAGCCCTCCCCTATCAATTATTAATAAAGAAGATGGACCTCAAACATTCCCACAGTCCAATCTGGTGGAGATGATTTTTCAACTCCAGTTCCCTCTTTTTTGGTAATTGAAATTTGCTTTGTTAATACCACCACAAAGAGATTTATATCTTTTTAAGTAAACTCTAAACTTTACTACAAAAAGAACTGAAGGCTAGTGGTGTGACTCAATGGTTGAGTGCTTGCCTAGCATATACAAAGCCCTGGATTCCTTTCCCAGTATCAGACAAGACAGAGAACTGAAGGTAAGGTTTTCTTTGATATAAATCATATCAAAGACTGCAGAAGGAATCAGAAAAAATTATATAAAATCTTTCAGAAAAATATGAAGACAAGTACTTCCTAATTCAGTATATAGGCCAAATTTCCTTGATGCTAAAACTGGTGCATTTGCTTCTGGCCACTACTTGTCTGAAATATCAAATTAATTTGTTTAAACTCTATGAAATCAATTTAATTTCTCCAATGCCAGCTAGTAGTGTTTTTTTGTTAAAATACAAAACAAAACAAAAAACAACAACAAACAAACCTATTTGACTTTACAAGAAAACTACCCAAGGAAACAGTAGTAATATCACTTCAGGACATTCCCATAATTAAGGTATTAATTATTTTTCAAAAATTATCTTCAATGGTTCTATTAGAAAGCTTCTTCCTCAACAAGGTTCTGGTAATTCATGTAAAAGCTGGTATATATTTCTTATTGTTTTGTAAAATTACACATAATCAATCATTAAACTGGCTTATGAATAATAACTGTCACATACAAATCAAGACAAATTATCAACTTGAAACATCAGAAATGTCTTTGGTAGTTAGAAAAAATTTATAAGAAATAAGTTACATGTTTATGTTGTCCTTATTTTTTTTCTATTGCTTAATAAAAATCTGACCAAAGCAAGCTTGGAGAGGAAATGATTTATTTCAAATTACAGCTTACAGTTGTAATGAAGAGAAGTCTGGATAGGAACTCAAGGCAGAAACCTGGACCCAGTTGCTGAAGCAGAGACCACAGAAGAACATTGCTTGCCAACTTGCTCCACATGATTTGCTCAGCCTACTTTGTTACACAACTCAGAACCACCTGCCTGGGCATGACACCAACCATGGTGTGGTGGGACATCCTACATTAATCATGATTAATGACCGCCTACAAGGCAATCTGATAAAAGCATTTTCTCAATTAGAAGTTTCTCTTCTTATATGACTCCAATTTGTCCTGTGCATTTCTCCTAAGTCATACAGGAAGAATTTTAATAGCAACAAAACTTCCTCCCAAATAAGTGATAGGCTTGGTTCTTATCAATCAATAACTAACTCAGTCAAAAACAGCTATGCCATTACTATCAGTAAAACCTTACTTATGGGTACTAAGTGTTCTTATAACATCCAAATTGTATTTTAACAGTATAAAGAAAAAAATGTTTCAAAAAGGTAATCTGTATCTATTGACAAGAGATCCATACAAGAGGAGAAAACAATACATGTATCTCAGTAAAATGTTTATATCTTAGAAGTGCTTTGAAAATATATGGAAGTATGATTATGAATAATTTTCATGCCTAAATTTGGAGCATAATAATTTAAAAGGCTTACCAGGGAGCAACTCGAAAATGTTCCTCAGAGAAGCAAAAAGGTATGTATGTGAAAGTTGATTTAGCACTTATTTCCCTTTCTGTTTCTAAAGATGTTTAAAATTTGAAGAGAAAAATAACATTGCCTAGAATTCTTTCTTTTCAAAAAGGTGTCTGAAATTTCTTTGCCAAAATTACACACACACACACACACACACACACACACACACACAAAATAGATATATGAGGCTATTTTTGAACAGGTTTATTGCCAATATATAATATATGGCTGAGATAATATGAAATGTCAACTATCCTGATTTAACTATTATATAATATGAACATGTTTTAAACTAACATATTGTACACAAATGCTACAGTTAGTTGTTAAAAGTCCCCAAAGGTCCACATCTCAAAATTTTGGTCTCTAAGGTGAAACTATTGGGAAGAACTGTGTACCTTTAGGAGATGTGAACTAGGTGGAAGTCCTCATGCCTTTGGAGGCAGGCCCCAGATATGATGGCCAAATCATCATCTCTGGCTTCTGCTTCCTGGATCATGATGTGTTAAGTTTATTTCAACATGTGTTCCCTGTCATTATCTTTGAGAACCCTCACCAAAGGCACAAAATATTGGAACTACCTGATCTTGGACTAAAACGCTCAGAACCATAAAATAACATACTAGCATGTGATCCCACATTCTAGTCATATTTGACTGATTCAGAAGAGGATATCTGATAAAAGCTGGACACTACATGTTTCTATTATGAATTCTGGATTAGTATTGGAAAACATTTTCTAGCAGCTGAAGTGTTAAGAAATGTAGTACAACAGTAAAATGATCTGGAGCTTGGTTTGGCATATTTGGATGAAGGCAGTATGCAGGGGGGAAACAAGAGGTAGTATATCAAAGAGAAGGCCATAGAGTAAAACATGTTCTGAAATTCTATCTCAATCATATTCTTTCCTTACTTATTTTTTGGCCCCCACCATAGTATTCTTCCAGTTAGTTCATATATTTGAAACAATCTCAAGTTGGGTTTCTGTGACTTGTTTCCAAGAACGTTATAATACCAGAAGGAGAAAATATTAAATATATAACAATACATGTGAAATAATCAGGCACATATCTGCCTTTAGGTATAAGAGAAAACCACATTGATATAAAAAAAGGGGAACATGAGTGAGAAGAAAGTTTGTCCTTTTCCCCCTCATGCCATTTTTATTAAATTATTTATTTACTTTACATCCTGATAGCAGCTTCCCCTTCCTTCTCTCATCCCAGTTCCTCTCTCTCACTTCCAACCCTCCTCTATACATGCCTCCTTACCTTCTCCTCTGAAAATGAGAGGCCTCCCAGGGAAATCAAGAAACCTTGGCATATCACATTGCAGTAAAACTAGGTACATCTTTTTCTATTGATGCTAAACAAAGCAGCCCAGTGAAGGGAAAGGGATTCAAAGGCAGGCATTGTAGTAAGTGCTTTCACTTCAGGAGTCCCACATGAAGACCCAGCTGCATAATTGTTCCACATGTGCAGAGGGCCTAGGTTCATTCCATACATGCTCTCTGGTTAGCATTTCAGTCTCTTCCGCCCCTATGGGTGCAGGTTAGTTGATTCTGTAGGTTGTCTGGTGGTGTCCTTGACCCTTCTTGCTCCTTCAATCCTCCCCACTCTTCCACAGGATTCCCCAGACTCCACTTATCTCTTTGAGATAGGAACCATTATGGTCTAAAAATTAAATTTCAGTTCATTCAAGACTGCACATTCAGATCGTGTCTTAAAATAAAAAAAAAGATGGATGAGGAAACAAAATTGGGCATACATACTGAAAAGGATTCTAAATTGTTAAGAGATGGTACCATAATACAAACAGGTAGAAAACAAGCAAGGACCACTTTTTTTTCATTACAGTTTCATTCATAATTTCTTCCCTTTTTATTAATTATTTTATTTATTCACATTTTAAATGTTATCCCTCTACCCAGTCTCCCCTCTGCAAAGCCACCTCCTCATGGCCCCTCCCCTTTGCCTCTAAGAGGGTACTCCTTCACCCATTCATCCACTCCCAGCTGATTCCTCCAACATCCCCCTTTGCTGGGGCAACGAGCCTTCACAGGACCAAGCACCTACCCTCCCATTGATGCCAGATATGGCAGTCCTCTGCTATATATGTAGCAGGAGCATTCAACCTACTTGTATATACTCTTTGGTTGGTAGTTTAGTCCCTGGCAGCTCTGTGGGATCTGGTTTGTTAGTTGGTTAGTTCTTCCAATGGGGTTGCAATCTGCTTCAGCTCCTTCAGTCCTTCCCCTAACTTTTCCACTGGGCTCAGTCCCTGGGGTTGGCCAAGAGTATCTGAATCCGTCTTAGTCAGGTGCTGCCACAACCTCTCAGAGGACAGCCATACCAGGATCCTGTCGTCAATCACTTCTTGGCATCAGCAAAACAAGATACACTGAATCTAAAAGAAGAAAAAGTAGGGAAAAGTCTTGATCACATGGACACAGTTGAAAAGTTCCTGAACAGAATACCAATGGCTAATACTCTAAGATCAAGAATCAACAAATGGGACTTCATAAAATTGCAAAGCTTCTGTAAGGTAAAGGACACTGTCAATATGACAAAACAGCAGCCAACAGACTGGGATAAGATCTTTACCATTCCTACATCCAATAGAGGGCTAATTTCCAATATGTACAAAGAACTCAAGAAGTTAGACTCCAGAGAACCAAATAACCTTATTAAAAATGGGGAACTGAGCTAAACAGAGAATTCTCAACTGAGAAAACTTGAAGGACTGAGAAGCGCCTAAATAAATTTTCAGCATCCTTAATCATCAGGGAAATGCAAATCAAAACAACTCTGAGATTCCACTTCACACCAGTCAGAATGGCTAAGATCAAAAACTCAGGTGACAGCAGATGCTGGTGAGGATGTGGAGAAAGAGGAACACTCCTCCACTGCTGGTGGGATTACAAGCTGGTACAACCACTCCGGAAATCAGTCTGGAGGTTCTTCAGAAAATTGGACATAGTGCCACCTGAGGATCCAGCTATACCACTCCTGGGCATGTACCTAGAAGATGGTCCAACATATAACAAGGATACATGATCCACTATGAACTTATTTATAATAGCCAGAAGCTGGCAAGAACCCAGATGTCCTTTAACAGAAGAATAGATACAGAAAATGTGGTACATTTACACAATGGAGTACTACTCACTTTTAATTATATTAAAAACAGTGGCTTCATGAAATTCTTAGGCAAATGGATGGAACTAGAAAATATCATCCTGAGTGAGGTAACCTAATCACAGAAGAACACACATGGTGTGTACTCACTGGTAAGTGGATATTAGCCCAAAAGTTCAGAATACCCAAGATAAAATTCACAGACCACACGAAACTAAAGACCAAAGTGTAGGTGCCTCAGTCATTCTTAGAAAATGGAACAAAATACTCACTGGAGCAAATATGGAGACAAAGTGCAGAGCAAAGACTGAAAAAAAGGCCATCCAGAGACTGTCCCACTTGGGGTTTCATTCCAGAGACAGTCACCAAACTCTAACACTATTGTGAATGCTAAGAAAGGCTTGCTTACAGGAGTCTGATATAACTGTCTCCTGAGAGGCTCTGACAGAGCCTTACAAATACAAAGGTGGGTTACACAGCCAACCATTAGACTGAGTACAGGGTCCCCAATGGAAGAGTTAAAAAAGGACTAAAGGAGATGAAAGGGTTTGCAGCCCCATAGGAAGAACAACAATATCAATCAACCAGATTCCTCAGAGCTCCCAGGGACTAAGCCACCAACCAACATTGTGGTTGTACACACGACACACAGTACACACGACATTGACTGCATATGTAGCAGAGGATGGCCTTGTCAGGCAGTAATGAGAGGAGAGGTCCTTGGTCTTTTGAAGGTTTGACAGATGCCCCAGTGTAGGGGAACTGAGGGAAGGTAGGTGGGAGTGGGTGGATGGGTGGGTGGAGGAGCACCCTCATAGAAACAGTAGGAGGAGGGATAGGAGAGGGGGTTTTCAGGAGACAGGGAACCCGGGTAATTTATTTACTTGAAATGTGATCCTCAACAAAGGGGCTGAAAACATCCAATGGAAAAAAGATAGCCTTTTCAACAAATGGTGCTAGTTCAACTGGAGGTCAGCAAGCAGAAGAATGCAAATTGATCCATCCTTGTCTCCTTGTACTAAGCTCAAATCCAAATGGATCAAGGACCTCCACATAAAGCCAGACACTCTGGAGCTAATAGAAAAGAAACTGGGGAAGACCCTTGAGGTCATCAGTACAGGGAAAAAGTTCCTGAACAGAACACCAGTAGCATATGCTCTAAGATCAAGAATTGACAAATGGGGCCTCATAAAATTACAAAGATTCTGTAAAACAAAGGACACTATCAAAAGGACAAATCGGCAACCAACAAATTGGGAAAAAATCTTCACCAACCCTACATCAGAGAAAGGGCTTATATCCAATATGTACAAAAAACTCAAGAAGTTAGAGTCCAGAAAACCAAACAACTCTATTAAAAATTGGGGTACAGGGTTAAATGAAGAAATTTCACCTGAAGAACTTCGGATGGCAGAGAAGCATCTTAAAAAATGCTCAGCTTCATTAGTCATTAGGGAAATGCAAATCAAAACAACCCTGAGATTTCACCTTACACTAGTCAAAATGGCTAAGATTAAAAATTCAGGAGACAGCAGGTGTTGGCAAGGATGTGGAGAAAGAGGAACACTCCTCCACTGCTGGTGGGGTAGCAAATTCGTACAACCACTCTGGAAATCAGTCTGGCGCTTCCTCAGAAAACTGGGCACCTCACTTCTGGAAGATCCTGCTATACCACTCCTGGGCATATACCCAGAGGATTCCCCAGCATGTAATAAAGATATATGCTCCACTATGTTCATAGCAGCCCTATTTATCATAGCCAGAAGCTGTAAAGAACAAAGGTATCCCTCAACAGAAGAATGGATGTAAAAAATGTGGTATATCTACACAATGGAGTACTATTCAGCCATTAGAAACAATGAAATCATGAAATTCTTAGGCAAATGGATGGAGCTGGAGAACATCATACTAAGTGAGGAAACCCAGACTCAAAAGGTGAATCATGGTATGCACTCACTGATAAGTGGATATTAACCTAGAAACCTGGAATACCCAAAACATAATCCACACATCAAATGAGGTACAAGAAGAATGGAGGAGTGGCCCCTTGTTCTGGAAAGACTCAGTGTAGCAGTATAGGGCAAAACCAGAACAGGGAATTGGGAAGGTGTTGGTGGGAGAACAGGGGGAGGGAAGAGGGCTTATGGAACTTTTGGGGCATGGGGGAACCAGAAAGCAGGAAACATTTGAAATGTAAATAAAAAATATATCGAGAAGAACTACTCCAAGTACAGTTTCCGTCATAAGAGCTGTAACACACCACATCTCCAGGTCCTGCAAGAGGCAAGAGGGGCTTCCGGGCGGCCAGCGGGGAGAAGTCAGTGTGCTCTGGTGAATCCAGCGGCCCCAGCAGGAGCCTTCAGGTGTCTGCTGAGGGATCTGAACAGCCTGGCCAACAGCACCCTGTCTCCAGGCAGTGCAAGAGGTAAGCTGTGTACCAGAGGCCACCTGGGAAGGGGCAGCTTGCACTGGTGAGTCCAGCATGGACAAGACCAACAAACACCAGTGAGAACTAGATGGCCAAAGGCAAACGCAGGAACATCACTAACAGAAATCAAGGCAATATGGCAACATCTGAACCCAATTCTCCTTTACCAGCATGTCCTGGATACCCCCATCACACCAGTAAAACAAAATTTGGATTTAAAATCACTGGTCATGATGCTGGTACGGGAACACATGAAGGACATACTTAAAGAAATTCAGGAGAAAATGGATCAAAAGTTAGAAGCCCTTGCAAGGGAAACACAAAAATCATTGAAAGAAATCCAGGAGAATACAAAAGCCAACAATGAGGAAACACAAAAAACACTTAAAGAAATACAGGATAACTTTGGTCAACAGGCTGAGGTCATGAAAGAGGAAACACAAAAATCTCTTAAAGAATTACAGGAAAGCACAAACAAGCAAGTGAAGAAGCTAAGCAAAACCATCCAGGATCTAAATTCAGAAGTAGAAACAACTAAGAAAACTCAAAGGGAGACAACTTTGGAGATAGAAAGCCTTGGGAAGAAATCAGGGGAAAGAGATGCAAATATCAACAACAGAATACAAGAGATAGAAGAAAGAATATCAGATGCTGAAGATTCCATAGAAACCATGGACTCAACAGTTAAAGAAAATGCAAAATGCAAAACGCTTGTAACCCAAAATATCCAGGAAATCCAGGACACAATGAGAAGACCAAACCTAAGGATTATAGGCATAGATGAGAGTGAAGATTTACAAGTTAAAGGGCCAGCAAATATCTTCAATAAAATTATGGAAGGAAACTTCCCTAACCTAGAGAGAGAGATGCCCATGAAAATACAAGAAGCCTATAGAATTCCAAACAGACTGGACCAGAACAGAAATACTTTGCGTCAAATAATAATCAAAACTCAAAATGCACTAAACAAAGAAAGAATATTAAAGGCAGTAAGAGAAAAAGGCCAAGTAACATATAAAGGAAGACCTATCAGAATCACAGCAGACTTTTCACCTGAGACAATGAAGGCTAGAAGATCCTGGGCAGATCTCTTGCAGACTCTAAGAGAACACAAATGCCAGCCAAAACTACTATATTCAGCAAAACTCTCAATCACCATAGATGGAGAAACTAAGATATTTCATGACAAAACCAAGTTTACCCAATATCTATCCACAAACCCAGCCCTACAAAGGATAATAGGAGGACAACATCAATACAAGGAGGGAAACTTCACCCTGGAAAAAGCAAGATAGAAACCTTTCATCAAACCCAAAAGAAGTTAAGCAATCAAATTTAAAAAATAACGTCAAAAATGATAGGAAGTAACAATCACTATTCCTTAATATCTCTTAACATCATTGGACTTAATGCCCCAATAAAAAGACACAGACTAACTGACTGGATACTTAAACAGGACCCTACATTTTGCTGCTTACAGGAAACACACCTCAGGGTCAAAGACAAACACTACCTTAGAGTAAAAGCCTGGAAGACAATTTTACAAGCAAATGGTCTCAGGAAACAAGCTGGAGTAGCCATTTTAATATCAGATAAAATTGACTTTCAACCCAAAGTCATCAAAAGAGACTCTGAGGGACACTTCTTGCTGGTCAAAGGAAAAATACAACAAGAAGAACTCTCAATCCTGAACATCTATGCTCCAAATGCAAGGGCACCCTCTTTAGTAAAAGAAACTTTATTAAAACTCAAAGCACACATTGCACCTAACACAATAATTGTGGGTGACTTCAACACTGCACTTTCCTCATTGGACCGATCAGGAAAACAGAAACTAAGCAGGGACACAAGGAAACTAATTGAAGCTTTGGACCAATTAGATTTAACAGATATATATATAGAACATTCTATCCTAAAACAAAAGAATATACCTTTTTCTTAGCACCTCATGGTACCTTCTCCAAAATCAACCATATAATTGGTCACAAGACAGACCTCAACAAATATAAGAAGTTCGAACTAATCCCATGCCTCCTATCAGATCACTATGGAGTAAAAGTGGTCTTCAATAGCAACAGAAACAACAGAAAACCCACATACACATGGAAACTGAACAATACTCTACTCAATAATACCTTGGTCAAGGAAGAAATAAAGAAAGAAATTAAAGACTTTTTAGAACACAATGAAAATGAAAACACAACATACCCAAACCTATGGGACACAATGAAAGCAGTGCTAAGAGGAAAACTCATAGCCCTGAGTGCCTCCAAAAAGAAAATGGAGAGAGCACGCATTACCAGCTTAATGACACACCTGAAAGCCCTGGAACAAAAAGAAGCTATTTCACCCAGGAGGAATAGAAGGAAATCATCAAACTCAGGGCCAAAATCAATCAAATAGAAACAAAGAGAACCATACAAAAAATCAACAAAACCAGGAGCTGGTTCTTTGAGAAAATCAACAAGATAGATAAACCCTTAGCCAGACTGACCAAAGGGCACAGAGAAAGTATCCAAATTAACAAACTTAGAAATGAAAAGGGAGATATAACAACGGAAACTGAGGAAATCCAAAAAAATCATCAGATCCTACTACAAGAGCCTGTACTCAACACAACTGGAGAATCTGGAGGAAATGGACAATTTCCTTGACAGATACCAAATACCAAAATTAAATCAGGACCAACTAGACCATCTAAACAGTCCCATAATGCCTAAAGAAATAGAAGGAGTCATAGAAAGTCTTCCAACCAAAAAAAGCACAGGACCAGATGGTTTCAGTGCAGAATTCTACCAGACCTTCAAAGAAGAGTTAACACCAATACTCTTCAAACTATTCCACAAAATAGAAACAGAAGGAACACGACCCAATTCCTTCTACGAAGGCACAATTACGCTGATACCAAAGCCACACAAAGATCCAACAAAGAAAGAGAACTCCAGACCAATTTCCCTTATGAACATCAATGTAAAAATACTCAATAAAATTCTTGCCAACCGAATCCAAGAACACATCAAAACAATCATCCACCATGATCAAGTAGGCTTCATCCCGGGAATGCAGGGTTGGTTCAATATACGGAAATCCATCAATACAATCCACTACATAAAAAAAACTCAAAGAACAAAACCACATGGTCATTTCATTGGATGCTGAAAAAGCATTTGACAAAACTCAGCATCCTTTCATGCTTAGAGTCTTGGAGAGAACAGGAATTCAAGGCCCATACCTAAACATAGTAAAAGCAATATACAGCAAACCGGTAGCCAGCATCAAACTAAATGGAGAGAAACTTGAAGCAATCCCACTGAAATCAGGGACCAGACAAGGCTGCCCCCTTTCTCCTTATCTTTTCAATATTGTACTTGAGGTACTAGCTCAGGCAATTCAACAACATAAGGAGGTCAAAGGGATACAAATTGGAAAGGAAGAAGTCAAACTACCATTATTTGCAGACGACATGATAGTCTACCTTAGTGACCCAAAAACCTCCACTAGAGAGCTCCTACAGCTGATAAACAACTTCAGCAAAGTGGCAGGTTATAAAATCAACTCAAGCAAATCAGCGGCCTTCCTATACTCAAAGGATAAGCAGGCTGAGAAAGAAATTAGGGAAATGACCCCCTTCACAATAGCCACAAACAGTGTAAAGTATCTTGGGGTGACTCTTACCAAACATGTGAAAGATCTGTATGACAAGAACTTCAAGACTCTGAAGAAGGAAATCTAAGAAGACCTCAAAAAATGGGAAAACCTCCCATGCTCATGGATCGGTAGAATCAATATAGTTAAAATGGCCATTTTGCCAAAAGCAATATACAGATTCAATGCAATACCCATCAAAATCCCAAATGAATTCTTCACAGAGTTAGAAAGAGCAATTATCAAATTCATCTGGAACAACAAAAAACCCAGGATAGCTAAAACTCTTCTCAGCAACAAAAGAAAATCTGGGGGAATCAGTATCCCTGACCTCAAGAAATACTACAGAGCAATAGTGTTAGAAACTGCATGGTATTGGTACAGTGACAGGCAGGAGGATCAATGGAATAGGATTGAAGATCCAGAAATGAACCCACACACCTATGGCCACTTGATCCTCAACAAAGAGGCTGAAAACATCCAATGGAAAAAAGATAGCCTTTTCAACAAATGGTGCTGGTTCAACTGGAGGTCAGCATGCAGAAGAATGTGAATTGATCCATCCTTGTCTCCTTGTACTAAGCTCAAATCCATATGGATCAAGGACCTCCACATAAAGCCAGACACTCTGAAGCTAATAGAAAAGAAACTGGGGAAGACCCTTGAGGACATCAGTACAGGGAGAAAGTTTCTGAACAGAACACCAATAATGTATGCTCTAAGAGCAAGAATTGACAAATCGGACCTCATAAAATTACAAAGTTTCTGTAAGGCAAAGGACACCATCAAGAGGACAAATCGGCAACCAACAAATTGGGAAAAGATCTTCACCAATCCTACATCAGATAGAGGGCTAATATCCAATATATATAAAGAACTCAAGAAGTTAGACTCCAGAAAACTGAAAACCCCTATTAAAAAATGGGGTACAGAGTTAAACAAAGAATTCTCACCTGAAGAACTTTGGATGGCAGAGAAGCATCTTAAAAAATGCTCAACTTCATTAGTCATTAGGGAAATGCAAATCAAAACAACCCTGAGATTTCATCTTACACCAGTCAGAATGGCTAAGATTAAAAATTCAGGAGACAGCAGGTGTTGGAGAGGGTGTGGAGAAAGAGGAACACTCCTCCACTGCTGGTGGGGTTGCAAATTGGTACAACCACTCTGGAAATCAGTCTGGCGGTTCCTCCGAAAACTGGGCACCTCACTTCCAGAAGATCCTGCTATACCACTCCTGGGCATATACCCAGAGGATTCCCCACCATGTAATAAAGATACATGCTCTACTATGTTCATAGCAGCCCTATTTATAATTGCCAGATGCTGGAAAGAACCCAGCTATCCCTCAACAGAAGAGTGGATGCAAAAAATGTGGTATATCTACACAATGGAGTACTATTCAGCCATTAGAAACAATGAATTCATGAAATTCTTAGGCAAATGGATTTAGCTAGAGAACATCATACTAAGTGAGGTAACCCAGACTCAAAAGGTGAATCATGGTATGCACTCACTAATAAGTGGTTATTAACCTAGAAAACTGGAATACCCAAAACATAATCCACACATCAAATGAGGTACAAGAAGAACGGAGGAGTGGCCCCTGGTTCTGGAAAGACTCAGTGAAACAGTATTTGGCAAAACCAGAACGGGGAAGTGGGAAGGGGTGGGTGGGAGGACAGGGGAAGAGAAGGGGGCTTACGGGACTTTCGGGGAGGAGGGGCTAGAAAAGGGGAAATCATTTGAAATGTAAATAAATTATATCAAATAAAAAATTAAAAAAAAACAAAAACAAAAAAACAAAAACAAACAAAAAAAGGATAAGCAGGCTGAGAAAGAAATTAGGGAGATGACACCTTCACAATAGCCACAAATAGTATAAAGTACCTTGGGGTGACTCTTTCCAAACATGTGAAAGATCTGTATGACAAGAACTTCAAGACTCTGGAGAAGGAAATGGAAAAAGACTTCAAAAAATGGAAAAACCTCCAATGCTCATGCATTTATATAGTTAAAATGGCCATTTTGCCAAAAGCAATATACAGATTCAACGCAATACCCATCAAAATCCCAACTCAATTCTTCATAGAGTTAGAAGGAGCAATTCTCAAATTCATCTGGAATAACAAAAAACCCAGGATAGCTAAAACTATTCTCAACAACAAAAGAAATTCTGGGGGAATCAGTATCCCTCACCTCAAGCAATACTACAGAGCAATAGTGTTAAAAACTGCATGGTATTGGTACAGTGACAGGCAGTCGGATCAATGGAACAGGATTGAAGATCCAGAAATGAACCCACAAGACCTATGGCCACTTGATCCTCAACAAAGGGGCTGAAAACATCCAATGGAAAAAAGATAGCCTTTTCAACAAATGGTGCTGGTTCAACTGGGGTCAGCATGCAGAAGAATGGGAATTAATCCATCCTTGTCTCCTTGTACTAAGCTCAACCCCAAATGGATCAAGGACCTACACATGAAACCAGACCCTCTGAAGCTAATAGAAAAGAAACTGGGGAAGACCCTTGAGGACATCGGTACAGGGAGAAAGTTTCTGAACAGAACACCAATAGTGTATGCTCTAAGATCAAGAATAGACAAATGGGACCTCATAAAATTACAAAGTTTCTGTAAGGCAAAGGACACTGTTAAAAGGACAAAACGGCAACCATCAAATTGGGAAAGGATATTCACCAACCCTACATCAGATAGAGGGCTAATATCCAATATATACAAAATACTCAAGAAGTTAGACCCCAGAAAACCAAATAACCCTATTAAAAATTGGGGTACAGGGTTAAATGAAGAATTTCCACCTGAAGAACTTCGGATGGCAGAGAAGCATCTTAAAAAATGCTCAACTTCATTAGTCATTAGGGAAATGCAAATCAAAACAACCCTGAGATTTCACCTTACACTAGTCAGAATGGCTAAGATTAAAAATTTAGGAGACAGCAGGTGTTGGAGAGGATGTGGAGAAAGAGGAACACTCCTCCACTGCTGGTGGGGTTGCAAATTCGTACAACCACTCTGGAAATCAGTCTGGCACTTCCTCAGAACACTGGGCACCTCACTTCAGGAAAATTCTGCTACACCACTCCTGGGCATATATCCAGAGGATTCCCCAGCATGTAATAAGGATATATGCTCCACTACGTTCATACCAGCCCTATTTATAATAGCCAGAAGTTGTAAAGAACCAAGGTATCCCTCAACAGAAGAGTGGATGCAAAAAAATGTGGTATATATACACAATGGAGTACTATTCAGCTATTAGAAACAATGAATTCATGAAATTCTTAGGCAAATGTATGGTGCTGGAGAACATCATACTAAGTGAGGTAATGCAGTCTCAAAATATCAATCATGGTATGCACTCACTAATAAGTGGATATTAACCTAGAAAACTGGAATACCCAAAACATAATCCACACATCAAATGAGGTACAAGAAGAACGGAGGAGTGGCCCCTGGTTCTGGAAAAACTCGGTGTAGCAGTATAGGGCAAAACCAGAACGGGGAAGTGGGAAGGGGCGGGTGGGAGAACAGGGGGAGGGAAGGGGGCTCATGGGACTTTCAGCGAGTGGGGAGCCAGGAAAGGGGAAATCATTTGAAATGTAAATAAAATTATATCGAATAAAAAAAAGTTATGATCTTGGGTCAGAAGAATGGAAA
Organism: Apodemus sylvaticus; assembly: GCF_947179515.1. Lineage (NCBI taxonomy): Eukaryota > Metazoa > Chordata > Mammalia > Rodentia > Muridae > Apodemus > Apodemus sylvaticus. The sequence goes on from NC_067495.1 coordinate 36,329,988, forward strand.
CTGCAAGTATAGAAGTACAAAAATATAGAATTGTGAGTCCCAGTAAGGAAAGATATCTTCAAGTTCACACACACACACACACACACACACACACACATATATATAGTCCATCAGATGGATCCGAGTTCTTGACTACAATACTCCAGAAAAATAAAGCAATCTAATAGCTGTGTAGCAAGTCTGGTTTGGAGAAGGCAGTGATTAGTTATTAATTTGGCCGGCTGAATCATATAGGTGTTTCCAACCAAAAGCAAAAATAATTTATATTGTGTGAACAATCCCAAGAAATCTATAAATAAGTTTGCAACCTATAAGTGATGCTAATAAGGTTGTAGCACACAAAAATCAATATTTAAAAATTAATTACATATCTAAATTCTGTCAATAAACAATCAGAAACTACAATTTGAAATGCCATATACAGGAAGAGTAGAAACAAGTAGCCTTCATATATCCCAGACCAGGTAGATATTCACTAATGAACCATTAAAGAATCTACAGAACATAGTAAAGTAAAAAAAGGAGATTATCCACATAAAAATGAACACTGGTATTATTAAGCATAGTGATTCACCTCTGTAATCCCCGAACTCGAGATCATAAATTCAAGGCCCATCTGAGCTATACAATTGGACCCTATCCAAAATAGATTTTAAAAACACAAACCTGGCAGAGTGGTGCATGCCTGCAACCCCAGTGCTTACAAGGTAGAGAGGCAAGAGAGTTAGAAGTACAAGATTATCTTCAACTATAAGGTGAGTTTGTGGCCAATCTGGGCTACATGAAACTTTGTCTCAAAAAATGGAGAGGTAGGGAGGGACAGAGATAGGAAAACACTTGCCCATATGAACACACACAAACAAACAAACACAGAGGGAGTGGTAAGATCGGCATACATGAGATAACAGAAGACTGTAAGAAGTAAAGAAGAAATATGATAATAATTCATACCAGCCACATGTAGCCCCATAACCCGCACCTTTGTCCTTCTAGCGGACCTCTTGTCACCTGTTGGCTAAATTACAGGTTTAAGCACCTGGAATCCCTCTTCATGCAAATAAAGCTGTCCCAGCACCTTAGCCCTGCTAATAATGAACACTCTCCTTGAAAACTTCTACCTACTCCCCAAGGCTCTATTACCCTGTTTTATAACCCTTGTTAATCCTGAGTAAATAGGGCTGCTGTTTCACAGAGTATCATCTAAGAGAGCTATCGTAAAGAACAGCTGTAACACTGAAACTTGTCCCTCCTTCATTCCTTTCAATTGGGCCATGCTCTAAATACTGCCTGAATACCCTAAGGGCAGAAGCAGAGCTGGACCCACACATCATATCAAACCCAGGGTCCAAAGCAAAGTCTTTTTGTACAAAGTCTCTTCTCCAGGCACTTAGATATCCTGGAGAGTTTGGCCCAATTCCAACACTGGAGCTACTCTTTTTTACATGCCTTAGGTCTGTCTTTATTTCCTAGCCACTTTGCAAGTATCTATTTCTTTTTCCTTTCCTTTTATTTATTAATCATTTTATTTGTTTATGCTTCAAATGTTATTACCTCTTCCAAGTCTCCCCTACATGAACCCCCCACCCCATCCTCCTATTTCTTGACAACTGTTGCAAGTACAAGAGTGGAAGTTGCTGGACCCTAGGTAATAAGTCTCATAGCCATGGTCTTATCATGCTTCCATGTGTTTCAGGTCTCCTTGTTTCTACTGCACAAAGACACTTATCAGATACAGACTCTGTCATGATTACACAGAGGTCCAGAGTCCATACCTACTGCCAAGAGAGATCCCTCAATCCCAGCTTCTTTAGTGAGCAATTGTTCAGACTTTATCAACTATTGCTATTATATATACCAATAACCTTCAGCACTGCTGTTACAGTAACTTTTATTCTCCTGTAGTAATTGTCATTTTTGAGGTTAGTCAAGGAATCTAGGCCTAGAATGCTTTCAGCCTCTGAGACATACTGATGAAGAAGCATACCTTTTCTAGTTCTTTTTGAGCTCTGGCTGGTTGATTCAACTTAGCTGCTTTGGCTCAAATTCCTCTCCAAGCTGAATTAATTCACTCTGGATTCTCTCTTGGCCTCTGCTTGAATTGCTCTTCTTGGACTCATACTAACTTTTGCAGTATATTCTAGTCTTCTGGCTCATTCTCTCTCATCTAGTCTTCTCATACTCTGGCTCATTCTGTCTTCACTTGTGTCTGCAAAAATCTTTATCCTCTCTCTGTAAAAATCTCCTGGTAATACAGCCACCTCCCTTCCTCCCTCTGACTTCTTCCATCTTCTGTTGACCCTCTTTCCTCTCTCTTCAGGTGAAAGTTGAACATATCCTGTTCTGTCAAATGTTTCTCTCAGTCATCACTTTGTCTGCCACTCAATAAGACATTACAGTAACTTTCAAACAGGTGCTTCCTTCTACAAACTAACTTTACCTTCATTGTTTGGTGTGCAGTAAGGGCATGCCTGTATTCCAGCCAGAGGGATTAAAGGTATGTGCTAAGGGCTGAGTCCCACCACAACTAGAAATAGTTTTTTTCAGTAAGTAACACAATCTCGGTGACCCCAGTGTTATAAAGTCTCCTGTAACACTGGTATAGATATCCAACGTGTTGGCCAAAGAGAACTGTCAGCAACAACCTTAACTGACAAAGACACTTATGCCTACACAATCACTAATACCATCTATAATAGCATCAAACCATATGATACTTCAGTACAGTTTAGCAGAAGAAGCAAATATATGTGTAATTATGGACAATGCTAATAAAATAACCTATTGATGGAAGCTTTCAGAGATTGCCTTGACTAGAAAATTAAGTATGTATAATTACATGACCCATTAGAAGGACTTGAGTTCTTAACTACAATTTCCTCTAGGAAACTGTAATGCACTGGCTGTTTATAAATAGAAAAATAGAGTTCTAGAGAATTATAAAATTCAATATTATTGAAATGAAACTTCCCTCAAATTCACCCATTAATTCAATAAAAGCTCCCTTAAAATTAGCAGCAAGATTTGTAGAAATTAATTAACCATTTCTAAAATGGGTATGGGAAAGTAAGTGAACTATATTAATCAAATTTGTTCTCCTCAAAAAAAGTATAACTCATTCTACTTCTTGCTGAACTGACTTACTATAAAGCAATTAAATTGGTGTTATGTTGACAACAAGATAGACACATTGATCAATAGGATGGAATAGTCTGAAAATAGGCCCATACAGACACTCAAATGGCTTCAACAGAGGTGCAAATGAAATTCAATAGAAGAAAAATAGTGCACTCAATAAATGGTTCTATAACTTAGAACATTTGGATGTTCATGTGCAAAAAAGGAGAGAGGGAGGAAAAAAGAGAAATTCTTGGCTGATACCTAATATCATCTAAAAAATGAATTCACAGTGCATATATAAACCTAAAGGTAAAACTACATATCTAAAATGTGATATGACATAAAATTTTTGCTACATCTAATTTGGGGGGAAATGCCACAAACAAGGCTTATAACAGAAAAATTTGGTAAATTGCCTCCCATCAAAATTTCAAACTTCCATTCTGCAAAAGACAATAAGGCAATAAACCCACTATTGTATAGTAGGAGAATATAACTGTAAAATATATATTTGCACTCAATAATATGATTAACATTATTAGTCATTAAGAAAATAAAATAATAAGTTTGCAATGAGATAATATTACAAAACTCTTACAAATAGTTACAAAGCTAAATCTGTGAAGTGTTGGACAGGATTTCGGGAAGCTGGACTTTTCATACATTAGTGCTAAGTCATTTGGCAAGTTCATATTTCATCTGAGTAGAAGCTGCAAAAATTTTTTTCCACAGTGATTGCCCCAAAGTTGTAAAATTACAGGAATAGAGTTGACTGAATCTGGGTAGGAAGGGGAGTTGGTACAAATTGACAATCATTTGGTATTCCATACCTTAACTGTAGTGGTTGTTACTTTAAGCATTTATCAAGTAAATGTTATGCACATAAATTATACCTGAATAGACCTTACTGAAACCATTCATGTAAAAGAAATGCATGGAAACCCTAGGATATTCTATTACCCTATTTAATCTAAATATGTTGGCATATCAGGTGGCTTCCTTTTGCCTTCAGAATAAAAATCTAATGTCTTCAGTTAGACTGACATAGCTTGTCACAATGTAGCCAATGCCTAATTACAAAATGCACAAGTATGTTATACCTGTGTCTCATCCTAACACTTACCATTACATTTAGATACTCCCATTGAGCTTTAAGATTGCTATCATCATACCTTGTCCAATTTCATTAGCATCTAAAGTTATGCTTAGCTCTTTTATTATGTAGATTATCAGCTTTCTCAACCACTTTAGGCATATAATTCAGCAAAAGCTCCTTTAGCAGGCTTTCAGACCCTCACTATGCAGCTAAAAGAAGGACCTGAGTTTCTTAGCATTGCCCTCAGAATATTGAGCCTGACATAAACATAAGCATATTCACAAATATATGGCTGCTTATAATTCACTGTAATATTTCTATGAAGATCTTTGAAGTTGGCCCAACTAATTTTATCCTTCCTGCTGATTCATGAATAGCACAACTCAGCATCCATAATGGTAAAGAGTAGAATAAGTCTGATAAAGACTAGAAAAATTCAAAGCAGAAGGAACCTGCCTGAATGTTGAGTTGGAAGCCATCCCATAGGTGATCCATGATATATAGCAGTTTTTACAGTTTGAATTCACCATATACTAGTAGCATTGTAGACAGAAAGTGCTTTACCACCATTATATCTGTTTGAACTCTGAGTTCTAATCAGTCTGAATAGTTTGAGTATATAATGCTGTCTCAAAAAAAAATAATCATGCTTTGACTCTGCCCCCCCCCCCATCCTCTGTCTTAGTTTGGATTCCCATTGCTATGAAGAGACACCATGACCAAAGCAAGTCTTACAAAGGACAACATTTAATTGGCATGGCTTACAGGTCCATAGGTTCAGTCCATTATCATCAAGGCTGGAGCATAGCATCATCTAGGCAGGCATGGTACAGGAAGAACTGTGAGTTCTGCATCTTCATCGGAACACTGGTAGGAGAAGACTGGCTTCCAGACAGTCAGAACAAGTGTCTTAAAGCCCATGCCCACAGTGACACACTTACTCCAACAAGGTCACACCTCCAAATGGTACCACACTCCCTGGGCAAAGCATATACAGACCACCACATTTCCCTTTTCCCTTTTCTTAATATTCTAAATTAGAGAAGCAATGATTAGGCAAATTCTGAATAATGCACTTCAAATGACATGTGCCAAGTTCTTCTTGTAAGAAGTAAAATGTAAGTTTGTTCAAAATGAAATGAAGATAAGATTATCAAAGAGATATGGTTTTAATGATGCAGCTCATGACAACCATTTCAAATATTAGAGGTCTTCCACAAGTATTTCTGGCTTCAGAGCCATCTATATTCTGTAGGAGAATTAATCTTCTGATTAAGTCTGATTATTGCTACATATCTTTAAAGTTTTATTTAAAATATTCTTTTCATACAATAATTCCAACCAGTTTGTCCACTCTGCACTGTACCCAGCTCCCTCCCACTTCTGCTCTCCCTAAGATCCACTCTTTCTCCGTTTCCTCTTCAGAAGAGAGCAGGCCTCCAAGAGACAACAGAAATATTCTTTTTAACATATAAAATCTACATATACAATTTGATACTCTTGAACATATATACATATGAAATACATACTCATGAATCCATCAGCACATTAAGATAATAAACATATTTATCATTTACAAACATTTGAAAATGTTCATATGTGGTTTATTAAGAGTGTACATAACATGGAATCTATACCAATGACAAACTGTTTAAACATACAACTCAGAATTGTTACTTCTAATCACATAAAAGATCTCTAGAACTTACTTTTCTTGCATAAATGAAACTTAATACACCTCAAACAATGTTTTGATTTCTTCCTCATTATACTAGCAAACATCACTCTACTTCTGATTCTAGGAATTTAGCTAATGAAGACATTTCATTTAGGTAGAATACTGTCTGTCCTATAACTATTATATTTTACTTAGCATTATTTGCCAAAGGTTCATCTGTGTTGTTACATATAGCAGAATCCCCTTCTTTCCCATACTAAAGAATACTCCTGTTATTTCATACCATGATGTACAATATTTTCTTTATACATTCTATCACAGGTAGACACTGCTTCCAAATGTTTACTATTGTGAACAATGCTATAATGAACACAGGTGTATGTATATAAGTCTAATCAATAATCTGAATTAAGTTCTTCTGGAGATATACCTGGCAGCCTGTTCTGTTTATCTGTTTTTTGGTTTGTTGGTTTGTTTGTTTGTCTTTGGGAATCTCCAAAAATTGTTGCTTATCATGCTTCCTGCAACATTTTACATGACAATATAAGGGTTTCAATTATTCCTTATCCTTGCAAATATATTCGTTTCTTTTGTTTCATATTAAACGTAGCTGGTATGGGGTAATATTTCATGGTTCTAATTTTTGTTTCCCTGTTAATTAGTGATATAGAGCTGATTTTTGTAGACCTCTTGGCCATCTACATATCTGTTTTTGGAAAAATGTATACTCATGTGTGTGTGTGTGTGTGTGTGTGTGTGTGTGTGTGTGTGTGTGTTGTGTGTGTGTGTGTGTGTGTGTGAGTGTGTGTGTGTGTGTGTGTGTGAGCATACATAAATGTGTAGGCATGGGTTCATACAAATGGGGACAGAAGGTAATCTCGGATATCATTTTTTCATAAGCTATCTACTTTTTTGAGACAAAGTCTCTCATTGGCTTGGAACTCATCAATTAGACTAGAAACCATTGAGCCATCTCTTGCTCCCTGTGCTGAATTTGCAACTGTATGCCATCAACTGTGGCTTTTTTGCTCCAGTCCTCATGCTTGCAAGGCAAGCACTTTACCAACTAACCATCTCCTCATCCCACTTTGCCCATTTTAATTAACAGTTATAAGATTTTCTTCTATTTTTAGTTGTTTTATTTTTAGTTATTTAATTTTATAGCATAAGATGGGATGCAAGTATTTTCTCCTACTCTGTAGGACATATTTTCCCCTCTAATTGTGTCCTTTGTTCTACAGAAACTTCCCAGTTTTATGTTTCTACTTATATATTTTTGCTGCTTATGTTTTGGTTCCATATCCAAGAAACTACTGTCATGAGCAATTCAAGGCTTTCTTCTCTGTTCACTTCTGGTTTTATAATAAACCAAACTATCCCACTGAGTGATGGAGTTTTGCATTCATAAAACCATCTTCTGATTCTAATGCTTTATATATGTTATGTATTTACTATATTAATAAAAGACTTCAAACACCAGATTCTAGTGATTTTTTAAATAAGCTTAGAGATGGATGGCCCCATCTTTGTTTAAATCATCTGTAATAAATCAGTGGTCCACAGAAGAAAAGTAAAAAGGCATAAAGACAGATTGGGGAGCTATGCAAATATGTCCTATATTTCTGTTAAGTACTTTATAGGATGAAATTTAAAAGTGTCAGTTTTTTCTAACCTGGCTATCTCCCAAATAATTTAAATAGATATCTGTTGATTCATTCGAGAAGTTTTAAGCACAACAACTAAGCAGATATTCCTAACCCTCCATGCTATCTTAACTATTTCCCAGCCCCACACACCAAGTTGCTTGCATTTAGTTTTTCCTTGGCTCACTCTAGTGTAGCTGTGTGTCCTGAGAGAGAATTCCCCTGGTGACTCCTCCTCATGACCAACCTCAATGCAAATACCTTCTTCTTCCTTCACCTGTGGCCTTTATTCTCTTGAATTCTCACCTGCCTTCTGGCAAACTCTTCCTATCTGGCTATTCTCCTCGGTACCCCTGATCAGAAGACCAGTCTTTCTATTCCCTCTGTCCAGTCATTGGCTGTTTAGCCTTTTATTAACAAATCGGGATAATTGGGGAGCATTCTTTATATGACATTGATATAGGAAATTGTTCAATATTCATGGAAATACTCGTATCTGAACTATAACTAAATCTTTGGGGCACAGAAATCAGCATCTGAATACACAGATACACAAGAATACACAAGACCAACCTCCAATACTACTTAATGGTCTCCAAACACATTTCTCTATGATGACTTAGTTTTTTATTTCAAGGTTATCTAGTAGTCTAGTTACCTGTTGCAAAAGAAAAAAAATCATCAAAGGATCTAATGTAAACTAATTTTCTCTCTATCCAATTTCTTTTGTTTAGTTCATGTTATAGCAATAAGTTCTGACACAGCAAGTTCTTCTAAATGAACCTCACAATTATGTCTTAAATCCGCCTCTGTCTCTTCCTTGTTACTAACCAACTTTGATTCAGAATATTAGCTCCTAATTCCTCCCCATACTTGCCACCTCATAATCCCCTTTCAATATATCTCTTTATATGTTTGCAAATAATGCCTTTCCAAACTGGAACCTTCTTTTTCAAAGTCCAAACTGGAACCTAAATACAATATCTTCCTCCTTATTAAACTTTCTTGAGGCTTTCTACTGTCCACAGGAGAAAAAATAACTTCCTAATTAGGAATCATAAGATTTTTCAGAGTTTTGGTACGTGCAATCTTTCATCTTCAGTTCAGCCTACAAACCCCACTCAGATGTCAACAACTTTCCTACGAATCTTGAAACCAATTTCACTTCAAACATCAAGTAAGGCTCTCTTTCCCTATATCATATGCCTAATACCGTTACAATTGCTAAAGTAGATTATAATTTACTTATATAGATGTGCTATTATCCTAAAAACAGCTCCACAAGGAAACATCTATTTTTCTATCTAGACATATAACACTTGTGCTCAATCAACAGATAATGAACAGATAAATGACTCAAGTAGAGAAGAAATAATTAAGCCAGCAATGGTTATTTTCCCAAAAAATCCAACTGGACTTCCTAATTGTCCCAAATGAAAAAAATTCTGCCAGTCACTATCATTTGAGCAATGAAGATAGCCAAATTGTCATCTATTGTGATAATAACTGTATAATAAAAATAAAACCTTGTTACATATCTGCTTCTCTGAGTAATAACTGAAAACAAACCATGAAATTTCCCCATTAAAAAATCCCCACAATAATTTCTCCATCATAGTAATAAAATTCTGGTAAAGTCCATTACCATTTGTTTAGGATGGAAATGAGTTTACAGCTTCAAATGTTAAAAGTCTAATGAAGAAGGAATCAATAAATTCAAAAAGAAAATCCCTGCCACATTAAAGACTACAACATTTATCACCCTGGAATATTCCTGGCCAAATAGTACATGCATATTCCTTTGATATTTAAATAAGTTCAAATTAAATAAAATTATGGTTTCACTACACACACACACACACACACACACACAAACACACACACACACACACACACAAATATCCTTCAACCAGACCATTAGAAAGCTCTGTTGGGAGTTGGAGAGATGACTCAATGGTGAAGAGCATATTGTTCTTCCACAGGCCTCAAATTTGGTTCCTAACTCCAAAGTTTGGAAGTCTACAGCCATCTATAACTCCAAAGATATATGGTGCCTATGGACCTCTAAGGATACATGCACATATCCACAGACAAAAAGACAGACAGACAGGGGGGGCGGCGGCGGCGGCGGCGGCGGCGGCAGTGCAGCAGTGGCTGGTCCAGCTGGAGGGCCATCAGCAGTGGAACCAAGGCAACACAGGGTCCAGTTAGGCCCTGCGCCCACGACCACTGACCTTCGCTGACCGGCCGGGCGGCAAGCAGCTGCGGTTGTGCAGCGCCTTTCCTACACGGAAGCCACTTCAGAACTCGGCCTCCCACCAGTCAGGAGAGGTGCATCCATCTTGGTTTCGGACTATAGGGATCGGACAGACTGAGGTACACAAACATAATCCGAGGCCAACACCGCGGTGGTCTGAGCCCGACGGGCATTGTCCTGCACCCAGGCCCTGGGTTGGTCGGGGGGCCATCGGGGTGCCAACCCAGCCAGGAGGTTTTTTGCCCAGGCCTGCGCGCGCCCCGCCATTTTGCCTGCAGGACAACAGAGAGCTCTGGCGGGCAGACCTGTAACAGGCATAGCCTGAGGCTAACAAAGCGGGGGTCTAGGCCCCAAAAGGCAAAGGACTGACCCCAAGAACTGGGCGGCTTGGTGGGCCATCTGTGAGTCAACCTGCCCAGGAGGTTGTTAGCACAGCAGACTCTCCTGGCACTTTCAGGGAGCGCGGGCGTGCACGCCCACCATCCTAATCACCTGGCGGACCCAATTAATAGTCATAGCCCTAGGGGAATTTTGCTCGGACCTTGGCCTCCCAGGCTTTTGCCTGGACTCAGGGCCTGGGCGGCCAGGCTAACATTGTGTGCGCCAGCCCGGTTGGGGGATCGGCTGCCCAGCGGAGTGAGTGGAACACAGGGGAGGTCACAGCAGCATACACCATCGGCACTCCCTGGGGGTGCACAAGGGCTCCATCTGGTCCACAGACACAATCTGGGGCAACGCCTCAGGCAGAAGCCCTCAGCTCAACTCTCTCCGCTTCTGGATCCAGATCAGCCTGGGCGGCCGCACCACATCTCCAGGTCCTGCAAGAGGCTAGCTGGGCTTCCGGGTGGCCAGCTGGGAGAAGTCAGTGTGCTCCAGTGAATCCAGCGGGCCCCAGCGGGAGCCTTCGGGTGCCTGCTTTGGGATCTGAACAGCCTGGGCAGCAGCACCCTGTCTACAAGCAGTGCAGGAGGTAAGCTGTGCACCAGAGGCCAACTGGGAAGGGGCAGCTTGCACTGGTGAGTCCAGCATGGACAAGACAAACTAACACCAGTGAGAACTAGATGGCAAAAGGCAAACGCAGGAACGTCACTAACAGAAATCAAGGCAATATGGCAACATCTGAACCCAATTCTCCTCTACCAACATGTCCTGGATACCCCATCACACCAGTAAAACAAGATTTGGATTTAAAATCACTGGTCATGATGCTGGTACAGGAACACATGAAGGACATACTTAAAGAAATTCAGGAGAAAATGGATCAAAAGTTAGAAGCCCTTGCAAGGGAAACACAAAAATCATTGAAAGAAATCCAGGAGAATACAAAAGCCAACAAGGAGGAAATGCAAAAAACACTTAAAGAAATACAGGAGAACTTTGCTCAACAGGCTGAGGTCATGAAAGACGAAACACAAAAATCTCTTAAAGAAATACAGGAGAACTTTGGTCAACAGGCTGAGGTCATGAAAGAGGAAACACAAAAATCTCTTAAAGAATTACAGGAAAGCACAAACAAGCAAGTGAAGGAGCTAAGAAAAACCATCCAGGATCTAAAATCAGAAGTAGAAACAACTAAGAAAACTCAAAGGGAGACAACTTTGGAGATAGAAAGCCTTGGGAAGAAATCAGGGGACAGAGATGCAAATATCAACAACAGAATACAAGAGATAGAAGAAAGAATCTCAGATGCTGAAGATTCCATAGAAACCATGGACTCAACAGTTAAAGAAAATGCAAAATGCAAAAAGCTTGTAACCCAAAATATCCAGGAAATCCAGGACACAATGAGAAGACCAAACCTAAGGATTATAGTCATAGATGAGAGTGAAGATTTACAACTTAAAGGGCCAGCAAATATCTTCAATAAAATTATGGAAGAAAACTTCCCTAACCTTAAGAGAGAGATGCCCATGAATATACAAGAGGCCTACAGAACTCCAAACAGAGTGGACCAGAACAGAAATACTTCCCGTCACATAATAATCAAAACCCCAAATGTTCTAAACAAAGAAAGAATATTAAAGGCAGTAAGAGAAAAAGGCCAAGTAACATATAAAGGAAGACCTATCAGAATCACAGCAGACTTTTCACCTGAGACTATGAAGGCTAGAAGATCCTGGGCAAATCTCATGCAGACTCTAAGAGAACACAAATGCCAACCAAAACTACTATATCCAGCAAAACTCTCAATCACCATAGATGGAGAAACTAAGATATTTCATGACAAAACCAAGTTTACCCAATATCTATCCACAAACCCAGCCCTAAAAAGGATAATAGGAGGACAACACCAATACAAGGAGGGAAACTTCACCCTGGAAAAAGCAGGATAGTAACCTTTCATCAAACCCAAAAGAAGTTAAGCATTCAAATTTAAAAAATAACGTCAAAAATGATAGGAAGCAACAATCACTATTCCTTAATATCTCTTAACATCAATGGACTTAATGCCCCAATAAAAAGACACAGACTAACTGAATGGATACATAAACAGGACCCTACATTTTGCTGCTTACAGGAAACACACCTCAGGGTCAAAGACAAACACTACCTTAGAGTAAAAGGCTGGAAGACAATTTTACAAGCAAATGGTCTCAGGAAACAAGCTGGGGTAGCCATTTTAATATCAGATAAAATTGACTTTCAACCCAAAGTCATCAAAAGAGACCCTGAGGGACACTTCTTGCTGGTCAAAGGAAAAATACAAAAAGAAGAACTGTCAATCCTGAACATCTATGCCCCAATTGTAAGGGCACCCTCTTTTGTAAAAGAAACTTTATTAAAACTAAAAGCACACATTGCACCTAACACAATAATTGTGGGTGACTTCAACACTGCAATTTCCTCAATGGACCGATCAGGAAAACAGAAACTAAACAGGGACACAATGAAACTAATTGAAGCTTTGGACCAATTAGATTTAACAGATATATATAGAACATTCTATCCTAAAACAAAAGAATATACCTTTTTCTCAGCACCTCATGGTACCTTCTCCAAAATTGACCATATAATTGGTCACAAGACAGACCTCAACAAATATAAGAAGATAGAACTAATCCCATGCCTCCTATCTGATCACTATGGAGTAAAAGTGGTCTTCAATAGCAACAGAAACAACAGAAAACCCACATACACGTGGAAACTGAACAATACTCTACTCAATGATACCTTGGCCAAGGAAGAAATAAAGAAATTAAAGACTTTTTAGAACACAATGAAAATGAAAACACAACATACCCAAATCTATGAGACACAAATGAAAGCAGTGCTAAGAGGTAAACTCATAGCCCTGAGTGCCTCCAAAAAGAAAATTGAGAGAGCATACATTACCAGCTTAATGATACACCTGAAAACCCTAGAACAAAAAGAAGCTATTTCGCCCAGGAGGAGTAGAAGGCAGGAAATCATCAAACTCAGGACCGAAATCAATCAAGTAGAAACAAAGAGAACCATTCAAAAAAATCAACAAAACCAGGAGCTGGTTCTTTGAGAAAATCAACAAGATAGATAAACCCTTAGCCAGACTGACCAAAGGTCACAGAGAAAGTATCCAAATTAACAAACTTAGAAATGAAAAGGGAGATATAACAACGGAAACTGAGGAAATCCAAAAAATCATCAAATCCTACTACAAGAGCCTGTACTCAACACAACTGGAGAATCTGGAGGAAATGGACAATTTCCTTGACAGATACCAAATACCAAAATTAAATCAGGACCAACTAGACCATCTAAACAGTCCCATAATGCCTAAAGAAATAGAAGGAGTCATAGAAAGTCTTCCAACCAAAAAAAGCACAGGACCAGATGGCTTCAGTGCAGAATTCTACCAGACCTTCAAAGAAGAGTTAACACCAATACTCTTCAAACTATTCCACAAAATAAAAACAGAAGGAACACTACCCAATTCCTTCTACGAAGCCACAATTACGCTGATACCAAAGCCACAAAAAGATCCGACAAAGAAAGAGAACTTCAGACCAATTTCCCTTATGAACATCGATGCAAAAATACTCAATAAAATTCTTGCCAACCGAATCCAAGAACACATCAAAACGATCATCCACCATGATCAAGTAGGCTTTATCCCGGGAATGCAGGGTTGGTTCAATATACGGAAATCCATCAATACAATCCACTACATAAAAAAACTCAAAGAACAAAACCACATGGTCATTTCATTGGATGCTGAAAAAGCATTTGACAAAATTCAGCATCCTTTCATGCTTAAAGTCTTGGAGAGAACAGGAATTCAAGGCCCATACCTAAACATAGTAAAAGCAATATACAGCAAACCGGTAGCCAGCATCAAACTAAATGGAGAGAAACTTGAAGCAATCCCACTGAAATCAGGGACCAGACAAGGCTGCCCCCTTTCTCCTTATCTTTTCAATGTTGTACTTGAGGTACTAGCTCGGGCAATTCGACAACATAAGAAGGTCAAAGGGATACAAATTGGAAAGGAAGAAGTCAAACTATCATTATTTGTAGATGACACGATCGTCTACCTAAGTGACCAAAAAAACTCCACTAGAGAGCTCCTACAGCTGATAAACAACTTCAGCAAAGTGGCAGGTTATAAAATCAACTCAAGCAAATCAGTGGCCTTCCTATACTCAAAGGATAAACAGGCTGAGAAAGAAATTAGGGAAATGACCCCCTTCACAATAGCCACAAACAGTATAAAGTATCTTGGGGTGACTCTTACCAAACATGTGAAAGATCTGTATGACAAGAACTTCAAGACTCTGAAGAAGGAAATGGAAGAAGACCTCAAAAAATGGGAAAACCTCCCATGCTCATGGATCGGTAGAATCAATATAGTTAAAATGGCCATTTTGCCTAAAGCACTATACAGATTCAATGCAATACCCATAAAAATCCCAACTCAATTCTTCACAGAGTTAGAAAGTGCAATTATCAAATTCATCTGGAACAACAAAAAACCCAGGATAGCTAAAACTATTCTCAGCAACAAAAGAAAATCTGGGGGAATCAGTATCCCTGACCTCAAGCAATACTACAGAGCAATAGTGCTAAAAACTGCATGGTATTGGTACAGTGACAGGCAGGAGGATCAATGGAACAGGATTGAAGATCCAGAAATGAACCCACACACCTATGGCCACTTGATCCTCGACAAAGAGGCTGAAAACATCCAATGGAAAAAAGATAGCCTTTTCAACAAATGGTGCTGGTTCAACTAGAGGTCAGCATGCAGAAGAATGCGAATTGATCCATCCTTGTCTCCTTGTACTAAGCTCAAATTCAAATGGATCAAGGACCTCCACATAAAGCCAGACACTCTGAAGCTAATAGAAAAGAAACTGGGGAAGACCCTTGAGGACATCGGTACAGGGAGAAAGTTTCTGAACAGAACACCAATAGCGTATTCTCTAAGTGCAAGAATTGACAAATGGGACCTCATAAAATTACAAAGTTTCTGTAAGGCAAAGGACACCATCAAGAGGACAAATCGGCAACCAACAAATTGGGAAAAGATCTTCACCAATCCTATATCAGATAGAGGGCTAATATCCAATATATATAAAGAACTCAAGAAGTTAGACTCCAGAAAACCGAACAACCCTATTAAAAAATTGGGTACAGAGTTAAACAAAGAATTTTCACCTGAAGAACTTCGGATGGTGGAGAAGCATCTTAAAACATGCTCAACTTCATTAGTCATTAGGGAAATGCAAATCAAAACAACCCTAAGATTTCATCTTACACCAGTCAGAATGGCTAAGATTAAAAATTCAGGAGACAGCAGGTGTTGGAGAGGGTGTGGAGAAAGAGGAACACTCCTCCACTGCTGGTGGGGTTGCAAACTGGTACAACCACTCTGGAAATCAGTCTGGCGGTTCCTCCGAAAACTGGGCACCTCACTTCCAGAAGATCCTGCTATACCACTCCTGGGCATATACCCAGAAGACTCCCCACCATGTAATAAGGATACATGCTCTACTATGTTCATAGCAGCCCTATTTATAATTGCCAGATGCTGGAAAGAACCCAGCTATCCCTCAACAGAAGAGTGGATACAAAAAATGTGGTATATCTACACAATGGAGTACTATTCAGCCATTAGAAACAATGAATTCATGAAATTCTTAGGCAAATGGATGGAGCTAGAGAATATCATACTAAGTGAGGTAACCCAGACTCAAAAGTTGAATCATGGTATGCACTCACTAATAAGTGGATATTAACCTAGAAAACTGGAATACCCAAAACATAATCCACACATCAAATGAGGTACAAGAAGAAAGGAGGAGTGGCCCCTGGTTCTGGAAAGACTCAGTGAAACAGTATTTGGCAAAACCAGAACGGGGAAGTGTGAAGGGGTGGGTGGGAGGACAGGGGAAGAGAAGGGGCCTTACGGGACTTTCGGGGAGTGGGGGGGCTAGAAGAGAGAAATCATTTGAAATGTAAATAAATTATATCGAATAAAAAAATTAAAAAAGACAGACAGACACACACACACACACACACACACACACACGAGAGAGAGAGAGAGAATTTAAAAAGAAAGTATTTTTTTTGTTTTTTTTTTTGGTTTTTGTTTTGTTTTTCTTTTTTTTTCTGTTGAGGGATACCTGGGTTCTTTCCAGCATCTGGCAATTATAAATAGGGCTGCTATGAACATAGTAGAGCATGCATCCTTATTACATGGTGGGGAATCCTCTGGGTATATGCCCAGGAGTGGTATAGCAGGATCTTCTGGAAGTGAGGTGCCCAGTTTTCTGAGGAACCGCCAGACTGATTTCCAGAGTGGTTGTACCAATTTGCAGCCCCACCAGCAGTGGAGGAGTGTTCCTCTTTCTCCACACCCTCTCCAACACCTGCTGTCTCCTGAATTTTTAATCGTAGCCATTCTGACTGGTGTAAGATGAAATCTTAGGGTTGTTTTGATTTGCATTTCCCTAATGACTAATGAAGTTGAGCATTTTTTAAGATGCTTCTCCGCCATCCGAAGTTCTTCAGGTGAGAATTCTTTGTTTAACTCTGTACCCCATTTGTTAATAGGGTTGTTCGGTTTTCTGGAGTCTAAATTCTTGAGTTCTTTATACATATTGGATATTAGCCCTCTATCTGATGTAGGATTGGTGAAGATCTTTTCCCAATTTGTTGGTTGCCGATCTGTCCTCTTGATGGTGTCCTTTGCCTTACAGAACTTCAAAACTCTGAAGAAGGAAATGGAAGAAGACCTCAAGAAATGGGAAAACCTCCCATGCTCATGGATCGGTAGAATCAATATAGTTAAAATGGCCATTTTGCCAAAAGCAATATACAGATTCAATGCAATACCCATCAAAATCCCAACTCAATTCTTCACAGAGTTAGAAGGAGCAATTATCAAATTCATCTGGAACAACAAAAAACCCAGGATAGCTAAAACTATTCTCAGCAACAAAAGAAAATCTGGGGGAATCAGTATCCCTGACCTCAAGCAATACTACAGAGCAATAGTGTTAAAAACTGCATGGTATTGGTACAGTGACAGGCAGGAGGATCAATGGAACAGGATTGAAGATCCAGAAATGAACCCACACACCTATGGCCAGTTGATCCTCGACAAAGAGGCTGAAAACATCCAATGGAAAAAAGATAGCCTTTTCAACAAATGGTGCTGTTTCAACTGGAGGTCAGCATGCAGAAGAATGCGAATTGATCCATCCTTGTCTCCTTGTACTAAGCTCAAATCCAAATGGTTCAAGGACCTCCACATAAAGTCAGACACTCTGAAGCTAATAGAAAAGAAACTGGGGAAGACCCTTGAGGACATCGGTACAGGGAGAAAGTTTCTGAACAGAACACCAATAACGTATGCTCTAAGAGCAAGAATTAACAAATGGGACCTCATAAGGTTACAGAGTTTCTGTAAGGCAAATGACCTTTTATTTTTAATATTTTTATTTTCTATATTCTTTGTTTACATTCCAAATGATTTCCCCTTTCCCGGATCCCCCCTCCCCATATGTCCCATAAACCTTCTTCTCTCCATCCATTCTCCAATCACCTCCCTCCTTTTTCTCTGTCCTTATATTCCCCTCCAATGCTAAATCAATCCTTTCCAGGATCATGACCTTCTCCATACTTCTTCATGGGCGTTATTTGTTATGCGATTTGTGCCTTGGGTATTCAGAGCTTCTGGGCTAATTAATATACACTTATCAGAGATTGCATTCCATGTGTATTCTTTTGTGATTGGGTTACCTCACTTAGGATGATATTTTCCAGATCAAACCATTTGCATAAAAATTTTGTGAATTCATTGTTTCTAATTGCTGAGTAGTATTCCATTGTGTAAATATACCACATTTTCTGTATCCATTCCTCCTTTGAGGGGCATCTGGGTTCTTTCCAGCTTCTGGCTACTATAAATAAGGCTGCTATGAACATAATGGAACATGTGTCTTTATTGCATGCTGGGGAATCCTTTGGGTATATGCCCAGGAGAGGTATAGCAGGGTCCTCAAGAAGTGTCATGTCCAGTTTTCTGTGGAACCGCCAGACTGATTTCCAAAGTGGTTGCACCATCTTATAGCCCCACCAGCAGTGGAGGAGTGTTCCTCTTTCTCCACATCCTTGCCAACACCTGCTGTCTCCTGAGCTTTTGACCTTAGCCATTCTGACTGGTGTAAGGTGAAATCTCAGGGTTGTTTTGATTTGCATTTCCTTAATTATTAATGATGTTGAGCACTTCTTAAGGTGCCTCTCGGCCATCTGAATTTCTTCAGGTGAGAATTCTTAGTTTAGATCTGTACCCCATTTTTTAATAGGGTTATTTGGTTCCCTGGGGGTCTAACTTCTTGAGTTCGTGGTATATATTGGATATTAGCCCTCTATCAGATGTAGGATTGGTGAATATCCTTTCCCAATTTGATGGTTGCTGTTTTGTCCTTTTAACAGTGTCCTTTACCTTACAGAAAGTTTGTAATTTTATGATGTCCCATTTGTCAATTCTTGATCTTAGAGCATAAGCTATTAGTGATCTCTTCAAGAACTTTTCCCCTGTGCCCATGTCCTCAAGGGTCTTCCCGAGTTTCTTTTCTATTAGTTTCAGTGTGTCTGGTTTTACACGGAGGTCCTTGATCCACTTGGAGTGAAGTTTAGTACATGGAGATAAGAATGGATCAATTCGCATTCTTCTGCATGCTGACCTCCAATTGAACCAGCACCATTTGTTGAAAAGGCTGTCTTTTTTCCACTGGATGTTTTTGGCTCCTTTGTCGAAGATCAAGTGACCATAGGTGTGTGGATTCATTTCGGGGTCTTCAATTCTATTCCATTGGTCCACTTGTCTGTCACTGTGCCGAATACCATGCAGTTTTTAATACTATTGCTCTGTAGTATTCCTTGAAGTCAGGGATACTGATTCTCCCAGAATTTCTTTTGTTGTTGAGAATAGTTTTAGCTATCCTGGGTTTCTTGTTATTCCAGATGAATTTGAGAATTGCTTTTTCTAACTCTGTGAAGAACTGAGTTGGGATTTTGATGGGGATTGCATTGAATCTGTAGATCGCTTTTGACAAGATGGCCATTTTAACTATATTAATCCTGCCAATCCACGAGCATGGCAGATTTTTCCATTTTCTGAGGTCTTCTTTGATTTCCGTCTTCAGAGACCTGAAGTTATTTTCATATAGATCTTTCACTTGTTTGGTTAGAGTCACACCAAGATACTTTATATTGTTTGTGGCTATTTTGAAGGGTGTCATTTCCCTAACTTCTTTCTCAGCCTGCTTATCCTTTGAGAATAGGAAGGCAACTGAGTTGCTTGAGTTGATTTTATAACCAGCCACTTTGCTGAAGTTGTTTATCAGCTGTAGGAGTTCTCTGGTGGAGGTTTTCGGGTCACTTAAGTAGACTATCATGTCACCTGCAAATAGTGATAATTTGACTTCTTCCTTTCCAATTTGTATCCCCTTGATCTCCTTATGTTGTCTAATTGCTCTAGCTAGAACTTCAAGTACTATATTGAAAAGATATGGAGAGAGAGGACAGCCTTGTCTAGTCCCTGATTTTAGTGGGATTGCTTCAAGTTTCTCTCCATTTAGTTTGATGTTGGCTACCGGTTTGCTGTATATTGCTTTAACGATGTTTAGGTATGGGCCTTGAATTCCTGTTCTTTCCAATACTTTTAGCATGAAAGGATGCTGAATTTTGCCAAATGCTTTTTCTGCATCTAATGAGATGATCATATGGTTTTTTTTTCTTTGAGTTTGTTTATGTAGGATAGCATTTATGGATTTCCTTATATTGAACCATCCCTGCATCCCTGGGATGAAGCCTACTTGATAATGGTGGATGATCGTTTTGATGTGTTCTTGGATTCGGTTGGCAAGAATTATATTAAGTATTTTTGCATCAATATTCATAAGAGAAATTGGCCTGAAGTTCTCTTTCTTTGTTGGATCTTTGTGTGGTTTTGGTATCAGCGTAATAGTGGCATCGAAGAAGGATTTGGGTAGAGATCCTTCTGTTTCTATTTTGTGGAATAGTTTGAAGAGTATTGGTGTTAGGTCTTCTATGAAGATCTGATAGAACTCTGCACTGAAGCCATCTGGTCCCGAGCTTTTTTTGGTTGGGAGACTTTCTATGACCCTTTTTATTTCTTCAGGTGTTATGGGACTGTTTAGTTGATCTATTTGATCCTGATTTAGTTTTGGTGTGGGATATCTGTCTAGGAAACTGTCCATTTCCTCCAGATTCTCCAGTTGTGTTGAGTATAGGCTTTTACAAAAGGATCTAATGATTTTTTGAATATCCCCAGTTTCTCTTGTTATATCTCCCTTTTCATTTCTAAGTTTGTTAATCTGGATACTGTCTCTGTGCCCTTTGTTTAGTCTGTCTAAGGGTTTATCTATCTTGTTGATTTTCTCAAAGAACCAGCTCCTGGTTTTGTTGATTCTTTGTATGGTTCTCTTTGTTTCTACTTGATTGATTTTGGCACTGAGTTTGATGATTTCCTGCCTTCTACTCCTTCTGGGTGAAATAGCTTCTTTTTGTTCCAGGGCTTTCAAGTGTGTCATTAAGCTGGTAGTGTATGCTCTCTCCATTTTCTTTTTGGAGGCACTCAGGGCTATGAGTTTTCCTCTTAGCACTGCTTTCATTGTGTCCCATACATTTGGGTATGTTGTGTTTCATTTCCTTTAAGTTCTAAAAAGTCATTAATTTCTTTCTTTATTTCTTCCTTGACCAAGTATCATTGAGTAGAATATTGTTCAGTTTCCACATGTATGTGGGATTTTGGTTTTTTTGTTGCTATTGAAGACCACTTTTACACCATAGTGATCTGATAGGAAGCATGGGATTAGTTCGATCTTCTTATATTTGTTGAAGTCTGTCTTGTGACCAATTATATTGTCGAAGGTGCTGAGAAAAAGATATATTCTATTGCTTTAGGATAGAATGTTCTATATATATCTGTTAAATCTAATTGGTCCAAAGCTTCAATTAGTTCACTGTGTCCCTGTTGAGTTTCTGTTTTCCATTGACGAAAGTGCAGTGTTGAATTCACCCATAATTATTGTGTTAGGTGCAATGTGTGCTTTGAGATTTAGTAAAGTTTCTTTTATGAATGAGGGTGTCCTTGCATTTGAAGCATAGATGTTCAGGATTGAGAGTTCTTCTTGTTATATTTTTCCTTTGACCAGCAAGAAGCGTCCCTCAGAGTCTTTTTGATGACTTTGGGTTGAAAGTCAATTTTATCTAATATTAGAATGGCTACTCCAGCTTGTTTCCTGAGACCATTTGCTTGTAAAATTGTCTTCCAGCCTTTTACTCTAAGGTAGTGTTTGTCTTTGACACTGAGGTGTGTTTCCTGTATGCAGCAAAATGTAGGGTCCTGTTTACTTATCCAGTCGCCTAGTCTATGTCTTTTTATTGGGGAATTGATTCCATTGATGTTAAGAAATATTAATGAATAGTGATTATTACTTCCTGTCATTTTTGATGTTATATTTTAAATTTGATTGGTTAACTTCTTTTGGGTTTGATGAAAGAAGGTTACTATCTTGCTTTTTCCAGGGTGAAGTTTCCCTCCTTGTATTGCTGTTTTCCTCTTATTATCCTTTGTAGGGCTGGGTTTGTGGATAGATATTGGGTAAACTTGGTTTTGTCATGGAATATTTTAGTTTCTCCATCTATGGTGATTGAGAGTTTTGCTGGGTATAGTAGTTTTGGCTAGCATTTGTGTTCTCTTAGAGTCTACATGAGATCTTCCCAGGATCTTCTTGCTTTCATAGTCTCAGGTGAAAAGTCTGCTGTGATTCTGATAGGTCTTGCTTTATATGTTACTTGGCCTTTTTCTCTTACTCCCTTTAATATTCTTTCTTTGTTTGGTACATTTGGTGTTTTGATTATTATGTGACTGGAGGCATTTCTGTTCTGGTCTAGTTTGTTTGGAGTTCTGTAGGCTTCTTGTATATTCATGGGCATCTCTCTCTTTAGGTTAGGGAAGTTTTCTTCCATAATTTTGTTGAAGATATTTGCTGGCCCTTTAAGTTGTAAATATTCACTCTCATCTATGCCTATAATCCTTAGGTTTGGTCTTCTCATTGTGTCCTGAATTTCCTGGATGTTTTGGGTTACAAGCTTTTTGCATTTTGCATTTTCTTTAACTGTTGAGTCCATGGTTTCTATGGTATCTTCAGCATCTGAGATTCTTTCTTCTATCTCTTGTATTCTGTTGTTGATATTTGCGTCTATGTACCCTGATTTCTTCCCAAGATTTTCTATCTCCAAAGTTGTCTCCCTTTGAGCTTTCTTAGTTGTTTCTACTTCTGATTTTAGATCCTGGACGGTTTTGCTTAGCTCCTTCACTTGCTTGTTTGTGCTTTCCTGTAATTCTTTAAGAGATTTTTGTGGTTCCTCTTTCATGACCTCAGCCTGTTGACCAAAGTTCTCCTGTATTTCTTTAAGTGATTTTTGCTTTTCCTTCTTATAGGCTTTTGTATTCTCCTGAATTTCGTTCAATGATTTTTGTGTTTCCCTTGTAAGGGCTTCTAACTTTTGATCCATTTTCTCCTGAATTTCTTTAAGTATGTCCTTCATGTGTTCCTCTACCAGCATCGTGACCAGTGATTTTAAATCCAAATCTTGTTTTTCTCGTGTGATGGGGTATCCAGGACATGCTGTTAAAGGAGAATTAGGTTCAGATGCTGCCATATTGCCTTGATTTCTGTTAGTGGTATTCCTGCGTTTGCCTTTTGCCATCTTGTTCTCACTGGTGTTAGTTGGTCTTGTCAATGCTGGACTCACCAGTGCAAGCTGCCTCTTCCCAGCTGGCCTCGGGTACACAGCTGACCTCCTGCACTGCCTGGAGACAAGTTGCTGTGGCCCAGGCTGTTCAGATCCTGAAGAAGACACCTGAAGGCTCCTGCCGGGCCTGCTGGACTCACCAGAGCACACTGACTCCTCCCAGCCAGCGTCCTGGGTACCCCTCTGGCCTCTGGCAGGGCCTGGAGATGTGGGGTTGCAGCCCAGGCTTTTCTGGATCCCGAAGCAGAGATCTGAAGGTTCCTGCCAGAGGCCTCAGAACTGGAACCTAAGCTCTGTGGTGCTGACGCACCATAGCATGCTGTGTGCTCCCAGTCTGCCTCCGGGTGCACACCAGGCCTTTTGCACTTCCTGAAGACAGAGTGCTGTGTCCCAGGCTGTTCAGATCCCTAAGCAGACACCTGAAGGCTCCAGCTGGGGCCTGCTGGACCCACTAAAGAACTTCTTGTAAAGTTACTCAGTGTGGTTGTAGAAGTTTGCAGTAACTAAAACTAGAGGTATTTAACACAGAAAATGCATAAACAAGTATTTAAGAAAGACATTCAAATATCATATTAGAGAAAACGTTATATGTCTTAATCCCTTCATATAACCAAATGTCAGGCACAATCAGGAAATGGATATATAATATTCATTACGTATCATCATAAAAACAGACAGTAAATATTATCCCATCATTCAACAGTTTTTTCACTACGCAAAGAATTCTACAGCTATCCAGATTCTCCCTAACAGTTCTGCAGAGAAAGGAAAAATCCACACTGGTTTAGGTTGGAAAGCTGCAGCTGCAGTTTTTTGCTTTGCTGTCTTTCTCTTTTTAATACGATTTTACCTTCTATTTCAGGCCCAAGTCTGGCATTTAATGGGAGTTCAGTAAATACTTTTTGATTGATTGAAGCCCAACTGCTTTAAAATTGCGTGCTAAACTGTAATAATAAATCAGCATCAAAGGCTAGTAGTAGATTGTCTCCTAGTTAGAGAAGAACACCATCTAGTGTTTCTTAGGAAGACACCCTCTCCTTTCTCTGTATGAAACAGTTCTGTTCCAGCTAACCACTCGGCCTCCATTCAGGCATTATTGCATCTATAATAAAGTCTTAGCATTGTTTCCATCTGCTCTTAGCATACATCAGTTCCCACCTTGAAATATCAAGAGCACGTTCATTTACCCTTAAAAATACTATTCTCAAAAAAAAAAAAAATACTATTCTCCCTCAATAGCTATACAGGCCAGCCACAGCCTTCTTTTATTTCAGTTCTCACCAACTAGGTGCACATTGTTCTAATTTACAGGCTAGATGCCTGTATCTGAGGGCTTTCTAAATGCCCCCAAAGCTTACAGATTTTATGTCAACCTTGTCGCCAGGGCCCCCAAACTAATGACTGATGGGAGATTAGGAATAAACATCCTAGCTTTCTTTTTCCTTCAGAAGTAAATTCTATTTTCTAGAATTTCACAGATTACTGGAATGTCTGTCTTTTGTCACACTGGTGGCTTTTTAGTTGCCTTCTCTTCCCTGTCTTACTTCCCCACACTTCTACCATCTCCCTCACTCTGGGTAAACTACTTGTTTTTGAGCAAGGTCGCTACTGACGAAGCACTAAGACATTATTACTATATGATATAGATCATGCTCAAATATGTTGGCTAAGAATATGACAGGAAGGATGTAGTAACTGTTTCACCAACTGCTAACATCCTTCAGCCTTAGACCATGATTTTATCACAAGAATGTTACCTGAAATTATAATCTTTAAACTTCAGTGTGCTGCTCTATTGCCCACACTTAGGAGACTGTCAACAAATTACCTAACATAGATTTTGGGCATAAATATATATTAATAGAGATTTCATATGCTGTGGTGATTTGAGTATGTTTGGCCCACTATTAGGAGGTATGGCCTTGTTGGAGGAAGTGTGTAATTGAGGGGGTGGGCTTTGAGAGACCTTCCTCCTAGCTGCCCAGAAGCCATTTTTCTCCAGTTCACCTTCAGAACAAGAAGTATAACTCTCAGCTATTCCAGTGCCATGCCTGCTTTGATGTAGCCAGGCTTCCTGCCTTGATGATAATGGACTGAACCTCAGGACCTATAAGCCAGCCCCAATTAAATGTTGTCCTTTATAAGACTTGCCTTGGTGATGGTGTCTCTTTGTAACAATAGAAACCCTAAGACATATGTGAATATTAATTTCCAATACTCTCCATTATTAAAACATTTGTCGTAAACTCAAATGTGTATACTTCTGACTTATTACGCCATTGGAAATGTATGTCACTAGATAAGAATGCCTTAGAAATTTGAGCATATAAGTTTAATAGTATTAAGATGGTTATGTCTAAGATGTGTGCTTCATCGTATTAACATTTTACCAAATAATATTTTTACAGACTAGTTATTATGGAATTTTAAATTTATATCTAAAGCTTCATGCTTTTTTGTGTTTCTATTCCTTTTCTCTGCAAAATAAAATGTGGTTTTCAATTGAATTTACTTTCAAATTATGCATGTATCTTGTGTTTTTTTCTATCACTATCAATAACTTTGAGCTGTAGGTATTGTAACATGACATGCACTATCCTAGTCACAGAATAGTGTATACTATTAATAGAGGAAAAAGGTAACTTTGGAATACTAGGGGTTTAATAAAGCATGTACATTGTCTCACACGAGCTACAAAGCATTCTAGATCACAAAAGCAAGACAAAGTAGGCATAGGCAGTGTAGACCAAATGTCAAAGTCCAAAAATGGCTCTATTTAGATATACTCCAAAAATCAAGGGGTTCAATATAGTGATTAGCATTTGGCACATAGTATCTTCCTGGGTCAGAAAAGGCCTGTGAAGCCCAGAGTTAGGCAGAACAGATGACAGATGTATAGTCACCAGGCAGCAGGTAATTAGCAAGCATCAGTCCTAGGAATTAAGTGAGGCAAGATTATTGAAAGCTGAGACACATGCCTCCAAACATACCCTTACTACATATAATATACATGTAATACTCATGTGTATGTGTAAATTTTAGCAAATGGTTTGGATTTAGGAGAAAGGTTGGTTATCTTGATATGAGCTATTACATTCCCTAAGGTTCAAGCACCTCCAGAGAGCACTGAGTTTCAGAGGTATACTTCAAAACACAGAAATACTGATTGCTCAGAAATCTGAATCTTATGAACATCACATATTTCAAATTGGCAATTCGGCCCTGAATTGAACATAAATAAAATGCATAATCTTGATTTAAATTAAAGAAAACACTACATAGTTGAATACACAAATATGCTTAGAACATTGAAAATGCTAACAAGAACTCCTAGAAATCACAGTTTGACCGAATGTGAAGGGGCTATGCAAGATCAAACCATGCCAAATTCCAGCATGGACGGGTGAAGGGCTCATGACGTTCTGCCCCTAGCTGAGTAGCAATTGACTGCTGAGGAGGATGAGTCAGTGTTCTTCATTGTTGCCATGCAAGAGGTTGTCCATGCTTCAATAAATGTCTTTTTATTTATAAAATGTTTTTCATACTTAATAATTTGATCATGATTTCCCATCCCCCAGGTCCTCTCCACCTCATTATAAATCCAAACTCCTGTCCATTCTTGTTCCCTAACACTCATTCTATCCCTTCTCCCTCCCTCTTCCCTCCCTTACCCTTTCCCACCTATCTCCCTCTTTAAAAGAAAAATCCCACAAAACTAAGATGAAAACAACCAAAAACCCAAATAAATTAAAGCATGGAGTTAGTTTTGTGCTAGCCACTACACTTGATCATGGAGGCATGCCTGGAGTGTGGCTGATATACCCAATGTCACTCCATTGGAGAAAACTGACTTAGCATTTGCCAGATGGTATCAACTGAAGAGTTTCTTAGGGATGACACTCTGTTTTAGTTAACATCTCTATTGCTGTGAAAAGATATTGTAACCACCAGATATTGTGCTGGAGAAGCTGCTGAGAGGTTTACATCTAGATCTGCAGAAAACAGTAAGAGACTGTCCCACTGGGCATGGCTTAAACATCTGATGTATCAAAGCTCACCCTCAGTAACACACTTACTCCAACAAGGCTGCAACTCCTAATAGTGCCATTCTCTATGGACCTATGAGGGCCATTTTTATTCAAACAGCTACAGACTCCATGTCTACATACCACTTTAAAGCCTCGTCTGGCTCGAACCTGTGCATATCTGTGTATGCTATCCCAGTCTCTATGAGTTCATATATGAATCAAACCTCTTATGTCTAGAAGACACTATTTCCTTGGAGTCATCTATCCCTTCTGGCTCTTATAATCTTTGTCCTCTCTTCTTCAGAGATTCCTGAGTCTTGAAAGAAAGTATTTGAGAAAGGCATTTCATTTAGGACTGAGTGATCCAAAGTCTCTCACACCATATACATTTTCAAGATGTGAGTCAATGTGCTAATCTACTCTAACAAAACTTTCCTGATGAAGGTTGAGAGAAACACTGGATCTATGGATGTAGTAATATGTCGTTAGGTGTCATTTTATAACTATATTCCTCTAGCAGAACAAAAGTAACATGTTTTATCCTAGATTCATGAACTAGTCTCAGGTTCTTGGCTGCTTTAGAACCTATCAAAAAATGCTACTCACAAAGCACTAGAGATGAAGCTTCTAGTTGAGAACTAGGTGAATGTCTGTGTTCAGTGTCATAAGTAGTATCGTCAGCAATAGGCCCTTACCATCCCATTGTGGAAGGCAACCAATTGCCTTGATTAGAGGGTGTGCTGTATGTTGAAATTTCATTGAATGTCTTCAACCAATTATTCAACAAGATGTAACCCATTCCTGGTACTGGAAATTTTACTTGGCGGCACAAGATACCTAGTTGACGCTTGTTTCTATTTCAATTTCTTTCATATATGTATATATTATAGGAAGTTTCTAGAATCATAGGTTTCATTATAGATTTTCAAAAGGCTTATAGGGTTTTTTGGCCCTTTCCATAATCACCCCTTTATCCTTCTCTCCCATTTACCCATGTAATCCTCCTATTCTGGTTGCTGCTTCATCTCTCCATAACACTATATTCTACTTCTCCTTCCTTTCAAGATCCTGTCCTCTCCCTTGGTCCTTTACTAGGTACCTAACATCTATGTTTATTCAGTTTGTAGTGTGTAGGTTGAAAGCTCAAAACTAATGTATACAAAGAATAGAAAGCATACAACATTTGTCTTCTCAGGTCCAGGTCACGTCACTTAGAATGGTTTATTTTCAAATTTCATAATTTCCTATTTCATGGTTGAATAATATTCCATTGTGTAAATGTACCACATTTTCATCAGTTGGTTGACATCTAGGCTTTTTCAAACATCTGGCATTACAAATATGACAGAAATAAACATGGATGAGAAAATATCTCTGTATTAAGATGTAGAGAATTTGGGTATCTGCCTAAACATGGTATAGTTGGATCTTGAAGTAGATTGACTTCCATCTTCCTTAAGAAACACCACACTGTGATCAAGTAGGCTTCATCCCAGGGATGCAGGGATGGTTCAATATAAGGAAATCCATAAATGCTATCAACTACATAAACAAACTCAAAGAAAAAAACCATGCTCGTGGATTGGCAGGATTAATATAGTTAAAATGGCCATCTTGCCAAAGGCAATCTACAGATTCAATGCTATCCCCATAAAAATCCCAACCCAGTTCTTCATAGAGCTAGAAAGAGCAAGTCTCAAATTCACCTGGAATAACAAAAAACCCAGGATAGCTAAAACTATTCTCAACAGTAAAAGAACTTCAGGGGGATTCAGTATCCCAGACTTTAAACTCTACTACAGAGCAATAGTGATAAAAACTGCATGGTATTGCTACAATATCAGGCAAGCGGATCAATGGAATAGGATTGAAGACCCAGAAAGGAACCAACACACCTATGGTCACTTGGTCTTCGATAAAGGAGCTGAAAGCATCAAATGTAAAAAAGATAGTCTTTTCAACAAATGGTACTGGTTCAATTGGAGGTGAGCATGCAGAAGAATGCGCAACGATCCATTCTTATCTCCTTGTACCAAGCTCAACTCCAAATGGATCAAGGACCTCCATATAAAACCTGAAACACTGAAACTAATCGAAAAGAAACTGGGGAAGACCCTGGAGGACATGGGCACAGGGGAAAAGTTCCTGAACAGAACACCAATAGCTTATGCTCTAAGATCAAGAATCGACAAATGGGATCTCATAAAACTACAAAGTTTCTGTAAGGCAAAGGACACCGTCAAAAGGACAAAACATCAACCAATAGACTGGGAAAGGATCTTCACCAACCCTAAATCCAACAGAGGGCTAATATCTAATATATAGAAAGAACTCAAGAAAGTAGAACCCAGAGAAACAAATAACCCCATTAAAAAGTGGGGTACGGAGCTAAACAAAGAATTTTCACATAAAGAATTTCAGAGAGCTGAGAAACACCTTAAGAAATGTTCAACATCATTAATCATTAGGGAAATGCAAATCAAAACAACCCTGAGATTTCACCTAACACCAGTCAGAATGGCTAAGGTCAAAAACTCAGGAGACAGCAGGTGTTGGCGAGGATGTGGAGAAAGAGGAGCATTCCTCCACTGCTGGTGGGGTACAACCACTGGGGAAATCAGTCTGGAGGTTCCTCAGAAAACTGGACATGAGACTTCCAGAAGACCCTGCTATACCACTCCTGGGCATATATCCAGAGGATTCTTCAGCATGCAATAAGGATACATGCCCCACTATGTTCATAGCAGCCCTATTTGTAGTAGCCAGAAGCTGGAAAGAACCTAGGTGTCCTTCAATGGAGGAATGGATACAAAAAATGTGGTATATTTACACAATGGAGTACTATTCAGCCATTAGAAACAATGAATTCATGAAATTCTTAGACAAATGGATGGAACTGGAGAACATCATACTAAGTGAGGTAACCCAGTCTCAAAAGATCAATCATGGTGTGCACTCACTGATAAGTGGATATTAGCCTAGAAACTTTGAATACCCAGGACATAATCCACAAATTAAATGATGTCCAAAAAGAATGGAGGAGTGGCCCCTGGTTCTGGAAAGACTCAGTGCAAGAGTATAGGGGAATTCCAGAACAGGGAAGTGGGAAGGGGTGGATGGAAGAACAGGGGGACGGAAGAGAGCTTATGGGACTTGCGGGGAGTGGGGACCCAGAAAAGAGGAAATCATTTGAAATGTATAGAAAAATATATCAATAAAATAAAAAAAAGAAACACCACACTGATTTACATAGTGGCTATATAAGTTTGCATCTCCACCAGCAATAGATAATTGTTTCTCTTTCCCTACATCCTCACCAGCATGAGCTGCCATTTGTTTTATTGATCTTGACCATTTTGACTGGTGTAAGAAAAAAATCTCAAAGTAGTTTTAATTTGCATTTCCCTGATGGCTAAGGATGTTGGACATATCTTCAAGAGTTCCTAAGCTAAACAGATGAGATGTTTCATCTTTTGAGAACTCTCTGCTTAGTTCTACACCCTATTTTTAAATGTTTTTATGATCTCGTTTTTCAATGCTTGTTGTTTTTCTTGTTCTCGTTCTTGTTCTTTATATGGTTTAGATATTAACTCTTTATCAGGTATATAAGAGATGAATGTCTTTTCCCATTGTGTATGCTGCCACTTTGTCAGAATGATGGTATCTTTTCCCATACAGAAACCTTTCTGTTGTTTTTAAAACAAAATTCCAGACATTTGATTCATCAAATGAAACTCAGAAGCCAGACACTGATAAAATTCTGCTGGCTCAGATAGGCAGAGAAAATACACGTTTGGGTCCATGGACTTGCAGCAGGCAGGGTCTGTTACCATCAAAGGCAAATGGATGTCCCCAGTCTAGGCCACGACCAGGAAACATGTTGATGTCTGATGTCTGAACTGAACTGGCCCCAGCCCTCCTCTTGGCACCATAGAAGAGCTGACCTGGGGGCATTAGAGCAGGAGAACCATCCCCACCCCTACCCTCTACAGTACTGGGGAAAGTTGCACCTGAGCTGGCTATAAGGATATGAGCCTAGGAGAGTTGTCCCTGCCACTTGATTTCTGTGAAGTGGCATGGATGGAGGAGAGATACCCTCCTTCCTCGTTACCCCTTACCAGTTTCAGCAGGTGAGAGAATTGGCCCTATGGTGATGAAAGCATAAAAGCTGTCCCTGCCCCTCACCAGCTGCAGGGAGAACTGGCCATGAAGCTCTCCTGGGCAGCACAGTAGAGCTGACCCTGGTGGCAGGGGTGCAGGTGAGGTGTCCCCAAGGGTCTAAGCATTTGAAAGCTGGCTCTGCCACATGTCTATCATGAAGTGACTTGGGCAAGGGTGAGATGCATCCCATCTTGTCCCTTGTCACCAATGGCAGGCAGGAGAATTGGCCTGGAGGTCATCAAGTGGGAGAGCTGGGTCTGCCCCTCACCAGGGCAGCACAGTAGAGCTGACCCCGGGGGGTGGGGTGGGCTGAGATGCTCCTGAGGGTATGGATGTGGGAGAGCTGGTCCAGAAATTTGTCTGTAATGCAGCAATATGGGCAAGGGAGAAACGGCCTCCCCCACCATTGCTCCTTGCCACCTAGACAGGCAGGAGTGCTGACCCTGGAATCATAAGAGCAGGATATATGGCCTTTCCTCCATCTGCTGCACCATTTGTTAGAGGAGGCCCTGCACCTTGCCTGGGCAGCACAGTGGAGCTATCTCTAGCCATGGGGCTTTCAGATGAGCTGCCCCAGGGGCATGAGCACAGAAGAGCATGACCTGTCTATTGTATTCTATTGTCCCAACCCGCAGGACAGTCAACAGGGTTCCTTTAAGCCACCTAGAGGAAAGGCAATGGGGCGACAAGACACAAGAGAGAGAGGCCGGACAGCCTGTCTAGTTCTGATCAAGCTGTCAAACTTTAATTTTCAGACAAGTCAATATAAAGGGAAGCATACAAGGTTTGGGAGGGGTAAAGGGGTGAACAATCTCAGGGGGTTGGCATCATTTCTAAGAAACAGTTTCTCATAATTTCTGGTAAAGCTAGTTATTGCTGTTGGAATTTTGGCATGATAAAAGGGGGGTCATGAGGCGGTGAAGTGGAAAGAGGTTGCTACAGTAACCTATCTACAGATGAACGTCAAAAGGAGGGGGTTTTGAGATTTACGTAGGAATAGTTCCTGGCATGGAGATCTAAGTGAGAATGACTCCTGGTATCGAGGTCTCCTGGCATTGAGAGCCAGGTGGGGATGGCTCCTGGTATGGAGAGTTCTTGGCACTGAGTTCTGAGGATGGCTCCCGGCATTCTATGATGAGGGAGAGATAACCTTCTCCACAACCTCATCCTCACCCTCTTTTCTGGCCACCTATGGCAAGTGGGAGAGCTGAACTTAGGTTCATGAAAATTGAAGAAGGGGTCATGTCCCTTGCAGGCTACAATACTTGTGAGCATGGGCCCTGCACCTTGCCTGGGTAGTGGGGTAGAGATGGCCCTGATTGTGAGGGCTGTGAGTGAGTGAGCCCCAAGGGTGTTAGAGCAGAAGAGTTTGTGGGATGATCAGCTCAGATACCTCCTAGACCCAGATCCAGGGATTTGAACTGGCCGTGCCTGACTTCTAACCTATGGATGAACTGCTGGAGCACATGTAGGGGCCAGTTTTACAGATCCAAAACTACAGGATCTCCATGACACAGGGCAACAACAGGTTAACTAATAAGAATTCCAGTAAGATTCTAGTAGTGACAGTGTAGCAGAAGTCAATTTGCAAGCAACAGAACATTTGCAAGCAAATAATTATGAACAAAGTGGTATACTGTGGGGCACATCTGTGACATAACTACAACTTTGAGAATTTTTTCTCCATTTTCAAGGGTGGAGGGCAAGTATAAAGGGAGGGAAAAATTAGTAGAATCAGGGAACATGATATGAAATTCACAAGGAACCAATAACAAGTTTTTAAAAAGATACTTCTTTCCTGTTTGAATCCACTGGATATTCTTCAGGTATTTTATTACTATGGATAAGACAAGTACTATATTGAATAGGTATGAAAAGAATTGACATACTGCCTCTTTCCTGGTTTGAGTGGAATTGCTTTAAGTTTGAAGTTGAGGTCGATGTTGGCTGTGAACTTGTTGTAAGTTGTCTTTATTGTATTGAGATGTGCTCCTTGTATCCATAATCTGTTCAGGACTTTTATCATGAAAGTATGTTGGATTTTCTCGAATGGCTATTCTGCATCTACAACTAATAGGATGATCATGTGATTTGGGGCTATTAATCTGTGTGATATTGATTTATTTATGTTGAAACATCTCTAAATCTCTGGAATGAAGCCAACTTGATATGGTACATAATCCTGGTGAAGTACTCTTGAATTCATGTTGCAAATACTTTATTGAGAATTTTTGCATCTGTGTTTTTAAGGGATAATGCTCTATAATTTTTTTGTTGGGTCTTTGTGTAGTTTGGTATATAGTAATAGGGACTTTATAAAAAGAATTAGAAAGTAACACTCCAATAAATATTCTTATATCCTTGCCTGTACTGGCAGCACTAAGTAGACTCATTATATTTTATAGAAATGATCACATGACATTGGAAGGGAATAGTTGTGGGAGAAGGGGGAAAATTGGAGGGGAGGGAACAGATGAATTTGATCAAAAATAGATGGCATGCATGTATAGAATTCTCAATAAATTTTTATAAGAAGTAATGTTAAAATTATAATTTATTTTGGAAAGGAGGAATTACAACTTTCATTTTCCTTTTCTTTTTTATTAAAACATAATTTCCAAATAAAATGTATACATTTAAAATAT
Source organism: Apodemus sylvaticus (assembly GCF_947179515.1). Taxonomy (NCBI): domain Eukaryota; kingdom Metazoa; phylum Chordata; class Mammalia; order Rodentia; family Muridae; genus Apodemus; species Apodemus sylvaticus. Next base: position 36,363,885 of record NC_067495.1, read on the forward strand.
CTTGATATCTTTATATAGTAAATTAACTCCTACAATCCAAAACCTTTCTATTAGCATCTTTTGTTCCTTTACTAGTAATTTTTGCCTCTATATAAATAATTATGTTTGTAAGGATGAGAATACTTGAGATTCAAAACACAAGCTTTGAATATGCAATATGTACTCCTAACTACAATAATATTGCTATACATTAGCTTTCTTAACTCATTCACTATACTATAGAAAGTAAAGAAAAGAATAGTTGGCCAAGGGATATGGACTTTCTATAGTATAATGAATGCATATATTACTTTAATAATTAAATATTTTTTAATTCTTTGAGAATTTATATGATATATCTTGGTTTCATTCACTCCCCATCCCCAAACTCAGTCCAGATCCACTTTCTACCCTTACCTACCTAACAACTAAATCTGCGAGTTTTTTTTTTTTTTTGTTTTTGTTTTTTTTTTTTTTTTTTTTTTTTTTTTACTTTTTAACCTACTCTGTAAAATCTGTGTTGCCCAAATATGTTGAGGAATGGGGTCTGGCCTGGATTCTGGTGAAACTAGAAGAAGTCAGAACAAAAGGAGGAAGCAAAGAGAAGAAAGCAAGAGCCTTCACATAGATCTGGCAAAAACCTGAATAAAGGCTCTATTTAACAGTTCTTTGTCCTTAAGAAAACTGAGTTCTTTACATTTACCTGTTCTTATTTGTATAAAAAAATATAACCACAAGAAACAATTATATTATCAAATTTGCATATTTCTAAAACCTCTTAATAATTGTGAATATTTAAAATGTTTCAGTAACAATTTTCCTTGGGAAAGTCTGAGTGTACATTTATACATTAAACAATATATCAAACCTTCCTTTTAGTGAACCAATTGAACTTTCTTTAAATCTAGCATTCCCTATGGTTGTCTGTTTATTAAAACATGTTTCTATCAAGTATCAATAAATATCTTAATTCTATCCAACACATCTGAGGAAATGCTGACAAGTTATTTAATATATGATGGGTGAAAAAAAGGGGAAAAGGGTTTAACATTTTTCTTTTTAAACCATAAAAGATAAAGACTGGGTTTCATGATTTCAAAAATTATGAAGTAGTATGAGAGGAAAACGGTTCCTACCCATGACCTTAAAGAATTAAGAGATTTTTTTTTAAAAAAGAGAGATGCTAAATTGGAAGTAAAAATCTAACAACATATAAAACAAATATAGAAATAAATATATGAAATTAAGTTTATATCAGGCCTTATGAATGTAAGATGGTGATATTTGTAACTGATCTAAAAGTAATGAATAATCCAAGAAATGAAATTTATATGACAGTAGTGAGCTAATGAATCCTAATAAATTCCTAAATCTTGACAGATATAAGCAAAACAATTTCAAATTTTGAGTTCATATATTAGGATGAGTAACAGTTCCTTCCCACAAAAGACACCTGCGATGTAATTAATGCTTTCTTGCAAGTTGAATCATCAGACCCCATAAATAGTCTTTAGGCAGCAATACAAAAACTTCCCAGGAGAAATGGAGAAACATTCTATGATAAAAACAATATTTCCAAAGGGACACAAAATAATAATTTTAAGTTTTTTAACAAGTCACCTAATATACAAGTAACAGTGTCGAGAATAAGTAAAATAACATAAAAGGTGTTTTGAATGAAATTCTAACAGACGCAATTTCACTCCTAAAACCCACAATATACCCCTTGTTATTCTATTAGCATTCATAAAAAAAAAAAAAACCTATGATAGAACAAGTGAATCAAGAATGAACACTGGGGCCTCTCCTCTGCCATCTTCCCTGCCTGCCCGGGCAGAAAAGCAGTACCAGGTACTGAGATATCCTGAGCTTAAGAACTCTGGGGGCGCAAACCACCAGGGGTCTGCCTGCACCTAGGACCTGATCACATAGGCGGTTTGTCTACCAGCCAGCCTGTCATGGGGCCTGTGTCCTACGTGAGGATCAGCAGAGGGAGTGACTCTCTGCCGCTATCTGCCAGCCAAAATTAGTATACCCAGCAAAACTCTCAATCACCATAGATGGAGAAACCAAGACATTCCATGACAAAACCAAATTTACACAATATCTTTCCACAAACCCAGCCGAACAAAGAATAATAGGGGGAAAACACCAATACAAGGAGGGAAACTATACCCTGGAAAAAGCAGGATAATAACCTTCTTTCATCAAACCCAAAAGAAGATAACCACACAAGTATAAAATTAACATCAAAAATGATAGGAAGCAACAATCACTATTCCTTAATATCTCTTAACATCAATGGACTCAATGCCCCAATAAAAAGACATAGACTAACAGACTGGATACATAAACAGGACCCTACATTTTGCTGTATACAGGAAACACATCTCAGTGTCAAAGACAAAAACTACCTTAGAGTAAAAGGCTGGAAGACAATTCTACAAGCAAATGGTCTCAGGAAACAAGCCAGAGTTGCCATTCTAATATCAGAAAATATTGACTTTCAACCTAAAGTCATCAAAAGAGACACTGAGGGACACTTCTTGCTGGTCAAAGGAAAAATACAACAAGAAGAACTCTCAATCCTGAACATCTATACTCCAAATGCAAGGGCACCATCATTCATAAAAGAAACTTTACTAAAGCTCAAAGCACACATTGCACCTAACACAATAATTGTGGGTGACTTCAACACCCCACTCTCCTCAATGGAACAATCAGGAAAACAGAAACTAAACAGGGAAACAATGAAACTAATTGAAGCTTTGAACCAATTGGAGTTAACAGATATATACAGAACTTTTCATCCCAAAGCATAAGAATATACCTTTTTCTCAGCACCTCATGGTACCTTCTCCAAAATTGATCATATAGATGGTCACAAGACAGACCTCAACAAATATAAGAAGATTGAAATAATCCAATGCCTCCTATCAGATCACTATGGAGTAAAAGTGGTCTTTAATAACAACAAAGACAACAGAAAGCCCACATACAGATGGAAACTGAGCAATACTCTACTCAATGATGATACCTTGGTCAAGGAAGAAATAAAGAATGAAATCAAAGACTTTTTAGAATTTAATGAAAATGAAGGCACAACATACCCAAATTTATGGGACAAAATGAAAGCAGTGCTAAGAGGAAAACTCATAGCTTTGAGTGCCTCCAAAAAGAAATTGGATGGAAAAAAAGATAGTCTTTCCAACAAATGGTGCTGGTTCAATTGGAGGTCAGCACGCATAAAAATGTGAATTGATCCATCCTTATCTCCTTGTACTAAGTTCAACTCCAAGTGGATCAAGGACCTCCATGTAAAACCAGACACACTGAAACTCATAGAAAAGAAACTGGATAAGACCCTTTGGGAGGACATGGGTACAGGGGAAAAGTTCCCAAACAGAACACCAATAGCTTATGCTCTAAGATCAAGAATTGACAAATGGAACCTCATAAAATTACAAAGTTTCTGTAAGGCAACGGACACTGTCAAAAGGACAAAATGTCAACCAACAGACTGGGAAAGGATCTTCACCAACCTTAAATCTGACAGAGGGCTAATATCTAATATATACAAAGAACTCAAGAAGTTAGACTCCAGAGAAACAAATAACCCTATTAAAAAGTGGGGTACAGAGCTAAACAAAGAATTTTCACGGGAAGAACTTTGGATGGTTGAGAAGCACCTTAAGAAATGTTCAACATCATTAGCCATTAGGGAAATGCAAATCAAAACAACCCTGAGATTTCACCTTACACCACTCAGAATGGCTAAGGTCAAAAACTCAGGAGACAGCAGGTGTTGGCGAAGATGTGGAGAAAGAGGAACACTCCTCCACTGCTGGTGGGATTGCAAGATGGTACAACCACTTTGGAAATCAGTCTGGCGGTTCCTCAGAAATCTGGGCATGACACTTCCTGAGGACCCTGCTATACCACTCCTGGGCATATACCCAGAAGATTTCCCTGGCATGCAATAAGGACACATGCTTCACTATGTTCATAGCAGCCCTATTTGTAATAGCCAGAAGCTGGAAAGAACCCAGGTGTCCCTCAATGGAGGAATGGATACAAAAATGTGGTATATTTAGACAATGGAGTACTATTCAGCCATTAGAAACAATGAATTCATGAAATTCTCAGACAAAGGGATGGAGCTGGAGAACATCATACTAAGTAAGGCAACCCAGTCTCAAAAGATCAATCATGGTATGGACTCACTGATAAGTGGATATTCGCCTAGAAACTTGGAATACCCAAGACATAATCCACATAGTAAATGATGTACAAGAGGAATGGAGGAGTGGCCCTGGTTCTGGAAAGACTCAGTGCATCAGTATAGGGGAATACAAAACACGGAAGTGCAAAGGGGTATTTGGGGGAATAGGGAGAGGGAAGAGGGCTTATGGGACTTTCAGGGAGTGGGGAGCCAGAAAAGGAGATATCATTTGAAATGTAATAAAAATATATCAAATTAATAAAATAAAAATAAAAAAGAATTTTGTCATGCATCTAGCACTCAAATATTGACTTTACTTTTTCCTGTGGTAAATTTGAGTAGACTGTTGAATTAAATCCATTTCTGAAATTAAAAAAAAATGAACACTGGGACCTAAACTAATACACAAGAATTTCATAATTAGTCCAAACTATTTTCAGGAACCATAAATAATTATGTTCAATTGGGCATGGAGGTACATGTTTGTAATACTACTGTTGCAGCCTGTTTGATCACATTAGGGACCCTGAAATTATTTTGTTTACTGGCAAAACTTGTTTCTAGTTGTGGTATAGCTCAGCCTTAGCACACACCTTTAATCCCTCTGGCTGGAATGTAGACATGCCCTTAGTACACACCTTTGATCCCAAACAATGGAGGTAAAGTTAGTTTTAAGGAGGAAGCACCAGTGTTTGAAAGTGGTATCTAATTGAGAAACAGACAAAGTGATGATGAGAGAAATATTTGACAGAATAGGACATGCCCAACTCTCATGAGAAGAGAGAGAAATGAGAGGCTACTTAAGAGAGCAGTGCAGAGAGAGAAAATAGAGGATGGATGTAGTTTTATCAAGCTAGTTATAGAAAGGTAGGTTGCAGAGAGAGAACAAGCTAGACACAGGTGAAGACAGAATGAGCCAGAGAATGCAGACCCAGATTAGAACACAGTCCCAAAGTTAGTTTGAAGCCAAGCAGAACAATTCAGTCAGAGGCTGAGAGAAGCCAAATTGAATCAGTTATGGTATAGAGGGACAACTAAATTGAAACAGCCAGCCAAAACTCAGAAAGAACTAGAAAGGGTGAGCTTCTTCAGCAGTCAGTCTCAGATGCTGAAAATATTCTAGGCCTAGATTAGATTGTATAAAGGGTAAAAGCATCTAGAACTAGGCCTAGGTTAGGAGACTGAGGCAGTAAGCCTCTGAGATAACCATTAGTACAGGAAAATAAAAAATTCTTTCACATACTAACACTTTGGATACATGGATAGTAGATTGGTATAGCTAGCATGGGTAGCCTATGCTTTATAACAAGACTGACTAAATACAAAATTCACAAATTTAAAAACCAGTCTATTCTTTCCACAAGAGCCATGAAATAAAAAAAACCTCAGTACCAGTCACAAAAAACCTCCTTTTGAATAGTTGGTCAAGGTTGTCCAAGTGATACCCAAAATAATACAGATTATCAAACAGCTCTTCTCTGCCTCTCAAGGGTTTAAGGGTAAGACTGTGTTGCTGATTGTATCATACATTTAGGACACAAGACTCAGATGATTTGAGCTGGATCTGACCTGAGAAACTTTTACCAGCAATCTAGCTTCCATGGTTCCCTGGCAGGAGATAAAAGCAAATACCCAGCTGTTATAGCTATGAACCACAGAAATAATCATCATGGCAAGCTATGCATAAAGGTGCAAAACATGGTACTTACATATCAATGGTAATCCCTAGCAATTTATTTGAACTCCCTCAATAGAGAAAAATCATTTGTGGTACTGTAAATGCAGGCAGTTTTCTGAATCTTTGAAAATAACCTACTACTGCTACTTTGCTAAACTAGCTTAATTCCCAACTACATTCTAAATTTTATACTTACATACATTGATAAGTGTAGTTATCACTCCCATTTTTTTTTGAGACAGTGTTTCTCTGTATAGCCCTGGCTGTCCTGGAACTCACTCTGTAGACCAGGCTGGCCTCAAACTCAGAAATCTGCCTGCCTCTGCCTCCCAGAGTGCTGGGATTACAGGTGTGCACCACCGCCCCCCGGCTAATCACCTGCATTTAAAAGGTCAGAAGACCTCAGAAAATGGAAAAATCTGCCATGCTCGTGGATTGGCAGGATTAATATAGTTAAAATGGCCATCTTGCCAAAAGCGATCTACAGATTCAATGCAATCCCCATCAAAATCCCAACTCAGTTCGTCACAGAGTTAGAAAAAGCAATTCTCAAATTCATCTGGAATAACAAGAAACCCAGGATAGCTAAAACTATTCTCAACAACAAAAGAAATTCTGGGGCAATCAGTATCCCTGACTTCAAGCAATACTACAGAGCAATAGTGTTAAAAACTGCATGATATTGGCACAGTGACAGACAAGTGGACCAATGGAATAGAATTGAAGACCCAGAAATGAATCCACACACCTATGGTCACTTGATCTTCGACAAAGGAGCCAAAAACATCCAGTGGAAAAAAGACAGCCTTTTCAACAAATGGTGCTGGTTCAATTGGAGGTCAGCATGCAGAAGAATGCGAATTGATCCATTCTTATCTCCATGTACTAAACTTCACTCCAAGTGGACCAAGGACTTCCATGTAAAACCAGACACACTGAAACTAATAGAAAAGAAACTCGGGAAGACCCTTGAGGACATGGGCACAGGGGAAAAGTTCTTGAAGAAATCACCAATAGCTTATGCTCAAGATCAAGAATTGACTAATGGGACATCATAAAATTACAAAGTTTCTGTAAGGCAAAGGACACTGTTAAAAGGACAAAACAGCAACCATCAAATTGGGAAAGGATATTCACCAACCCTACATCTGATAGAGGGCTAATATCCAATATATATCACGAACTCAAGAAGTTAGACCCCAGGGAACCAAATAACCCTATTAAAAATGGGGTACAGATCTAAACTAAGAATTCTCACCTGAAGAAATTCAGATGGCCGAGAGGCACCTTAAGAAGTGCTCAACATCATTAATCATTAAGGAAATGCAAATCAAAAGAACCCTGAGATTTCACCTTACACCAGTCAGAATGGCTAAGGTCAAAAACTCAGGAGACAGCAGGTATTGGCTAGGATGTGGAGAAAGAGGAACACTCCTCCACTGCTGGTGGGGCTGTAAGATGATACAACCACTGTGGAAAGCAGTCTGGAGGTTCCTCAGAAAACTGGACATGAGACTTCCAGAGGACCCTGCTATACCTCTCCTGGGCATATACCCAAAGGATTCACCGGCATGCAATAAAGACACATGCTCCATTATGTTCATAGCAGCCTTATTTATAATAGCCAGAAGCTGGAAAGAACCCAGATGCCCCTCAAAGGAGGGATGGATACAGAAAATGTGATATATTTACACAATGGAATACTACTCAGCAATTAGAAACAATGAATTCACAAATTTTTTATGCAAATGGTTTGATCTGGAAAATATCATCCTAAGTGAGGCAACCCAATCACAAAAGAATACACATGGAATGCAATCTCTTATAAGTGGGTATTACTTAGCCCAGAAGCCCTGAATACCCAAGGCACACATTGCATAAAAAATGACTCCCATGAAGAAGTATGGAAAGGGTCCTGATCCTGGAAAGGATTGATCTAGCATTGGAGGGGAATATAAGGACAGAGAAAAAGGAGGGAGGTGATTGGAGAAGGGATGGAGAGAAGAAGGTTTATGGGACATATGGGGAGGGGGGATCGGGGAAAGGGGAAATCATTTGGAATGTAAACAAAGAATATAGAAAATAAAAATATTAAAAAAATAATAATAAAATAAAAGGTCATTATTTAGAGCAAATGGAGACTGTTACAGAAAATCATAGCTACACAATGCAAAGCTCAGCAGACCATGGGGAGCTCAACCCTAATAAATACACCTAAATCACAACTCCTGCATTAGTGGAACATCTTGGAAAAAGAGGCAAGAAAGATTATAAGAGCCAGAATACAAGAAAGTCTTCTGTGAACTACATATGTAGCAATAATTATCACCGAAAAAGAAGCTATTAACGTGAGAAGGCACATGGGGGAGTTTCAGTGAGGGTGAGTAGGAGGAGATGAAAGGGGAAAAGGAGCAGGGAAGTGATATCATTTCATTTCCATTAAAATATATTTTAAAAATAATTCAAATAAAGTAAAATCAGCCATGAAGTTGAGAGAGAAAGACAGAGCAAGGGGGAAATGGGAGGGGTTGGAGGTAGAAGTGGGGAGAAATGATGTAATTATAGTTTAATCTCAAAAAATACTATATTATATATATATTTATCTATTATATTATATAAAACATATTAACTGATTCACTTTATATCCTGATCACAGCTTTCCCTCCCTCCTCTCTTCCTAGTCCCTCTCTCTAACTTTCCTTACACCCCATCCTTCAGTTCTTCCTTTCCTCAGAAATGAGATATCCAATAAACATCAAGACGTCTTGGTATAAAGTTGCAGTAGGACTAGGCACACCTTCTATTAAGGCTAGACAAGTCAGGGGAAAGGGATCCAGAGACAAGCAGCAGAGTGAGAGACAGCCTCTGCTCCTGCTGTTAGGGGTCCCACATGAAGACTGAGATGCACAACTGTTAAATATGTGCCTAAGTCCATCCCAGGCATGCACTCTGGTTGGAGGTTCAGTCTCTGTGAGTCCCTGTGGACCCAGGTTAATTGTTTTTTTAGAATTTCTTGTGGAGTCCTGGTCTTCTATGAATACTTCAATCCTTTCTCCATCTCTTCCACAGGATTCCACAAGCTTTACCTGACTGTGAGTCTCTACATCTATCTTCCTCAGTTGTTGGGTGAAGCTTCTCAAATGACAGCGATGCTAATTACCTGCCTTCAAGACACAAACATTAATTGTATCAGGAGTGGACCTGTGGACCATAAGGAAAATGGAGCTCTGACAGAGTGCGGTAAAGTACATATCTGCTGGGTTCTGTGGTATCTCAGCAGGTGGGTTATTGGGGCAGGGGTCTCACCTGTGTCCCAGATTACAGCAAGTCTCCTAGTCAGAGCTGATGGGGTGGTGGGGGCAGCAAGCATCTCCCCAAGTGTAGATGGAGATGTGGACCAGAAGAGAGACAGAACTCTGACAGGAGGTTTCTGATGTTATGTCTCCCTTTTCATTCTGGATTTTATTAAACTGGATACTGGCTCAGTGCTCTCTGGTTAGTCTTGCTAAGGGTTTATCAATCTTGTTGATTTTCTCAAAGGACCAGCTCCTGGTTTTGTTGATTCTGTGTATAATTCTTTTTTGTTTCTACTTAATTAATTTCAGCCCTAAGTTTGATGATTTCCTGATGTCTACTCCTCTTAAGTGTATTTTCTTCTTTTTGTTCTAGAGCTTTCAGGTGTGTTGTCAAGCTGCTAGTGTAAACTATCTTCAGTTTCTTTTTGGAGGCACTTAAGAGTTTTCCTCTTAGCACTGCTTTCATTGTATCCCATAAGTTTTGGTATGATGTTCCTTCATTTTCATTAAATTCTAAAAAGTCTTTAATTTCTTTATTTCTTCCTTGACCAAGTTATCATTGAGTAGAGCGTTGTTCAGTTTCCATGCATATGTGGCATTTCTTTTGGTTTTGTTGCTATTTAAGACCAGCCTTAGTCCATGGTGATCTGATAAAATGCATGGGATTAAATCATTCTTCTTGTGTATGTTGAGGCCTTTTGGAGAAGGTACCATGTGGTACTGAGGAGAAGGTATATTCTTTTGTTTTAGAATGAAATGTTCTATAAATATCTGTTAAATCCATTTGGTTCATAACTTCTGTTAGTTTTAATGTGTCTCTGTTTAGTTTTTTTCCATGATCTGTCCATTGATGAGAATGTAGTGTTGAAGTCTCTCACTATTATTGTGTGAGGTACAATGTGTTCTTTGAGCTTTAGTAAAGTTTCTTTTATGAGTGTGGGTGCCCTTGCATTTGGAGCAAAGATTAAGAGTTCAGGATTAAGAGTTCATCTTGTTATATCTTTCCTTTGACTAATATGAAGTGTCCTTCCTTATCTTTTTTGATAACTTTTGATTGAAAGTCAATTTTATTTGATATTAGAATGGCTACTCCAGCTTGTTTCTTAGGACCATTTGCTTGGAAAATTGTTTTCCAGCCTTTTATTCTGAGGTAGTGTCTGTCTTTGTCACTGAGGTTCATTTCCTGTATGCAGCAAAATGCTGGGTCTTGTTTCGTATCTGTAACAGACTATCGTAACATAGTCTGTTAGTCTATATCTTTTTATTGGGGAATTGAGTCCATTGATGTTAAGAGATATTAAGAAATAGTGATTGTTCCTTCACGTTATTTTTGATTTTAGAGGTGGAATTACATTTGTGTGGCTATCTTCTTTTGGGTTTGTTGAAAAATGGTTACTTTCTTGATTTTTCTATGGTGTAGTTTCCCTCCTTGTGTTGGAGTTTTCCATCTATTATCTTTTGTAGGGCTGGATTTGTGGAAAGATATTGTATAAATTTTGTTTTGTCGTGGAATATCTTGGTTTCTCCATCTGTGGGAATTGAGAAATTTGCTGGGTATAGTGGCCTGGGCTGGCATTTGTGTTCTGTTAAGGTCTGTATGACATTTGCCCTGGATCTTCTAGCTTTCATAGTCTCTGGTGAGAAGTCCCCATTCTGATAGTTCTGCCTTTATATGTTACTTGACTTTTTTCCCTTACTGCTTTTTATATTCTTTCTTTGTTTTATGAATTTCATGTTTTGATTATTATGTAACAGGAGGGATTTCTTTTCTGGTGGTCCAGTTTGTTTGGAGTTCTGTAGGCTTCTTGTGTGTATGTTCATGGGCATCTGTTTCTTTAGGTTAGGGAAGTTTTCTTCTATAATTTGGTTGAAGATGTTTACTGGTCCTTTAAGTTAGGAATCTTCACTCTTGACTATACCTATTATCCTTACGTTTGGTCTTCTCATTGTATCCTGGATTTCCTGGATGTTTTGGGTTTGGAGCTTTTTGCTTTTTCATTGACTGTTGTGTCAATGTTTTCTATGGTATCTTCAGAACCTGAGATTTTCTCTTCTATCTCTTGGATTCTGTTGACGATGCTTGCATCTATGACTCCTGATCTCTTTCCTAGGTTTTCTCCAGGGCTCTCTCCCTTTTTCATTTCTTTATTGTTATATTTCCATTTTAGATTCTGGATGGTTTTGTTCAATTCCTGCACTTGTTTGTTTGTGTTCTCCTATAATTCTTTAAGGGATTTTTGTGTTTCCTCTTTAAGGGCTTCTATTTGTTTACCTGTGTTCTCTTGTATTTATTTAAGGGAGTTATTTATGTCTGTCTTAAAGTCCTCTATCATCATCATTAGAAGTGGTTTTAGATCCAAATCTTGCTTTTCCAGTGTGATGGTGTATCCAGGACTTGCTATAGTGGGAGAACTAGGTTCTGATGATGACAAGTAACCTTGATTTTGTTGCTTACGTTCTTGTGCCCATCTTGACATCTGGTTTTCTCTATTGCTACCTGGTCTTGCTGTCTCTGACTGGAGACTGTCCCTCCTGTGATCCTAGCTGTGTCAGAACTCCTCAGAGCACAGCCGTCTCTGTGATCCTGTGATTCTGTGATCCTGAGATCCTGGGTGTGTCAGAGCTCCAGGGAGTCAAGCTGCCTCTGCAATCCTGAAATCCTGGTCTGACCAAGCTCCTGAGATCTTGTTATCCTATTATCCTGGGTGTGTTAGAGCACCTGAGAGTTAAGCTTCCCCTGGGTGTTGTGGGACTGGGTGCGGAGCTAGCGCCCAAGGTTTGCTCAGGGCACCAGCTCAGACCGGAAGGAACCCATGCCTCTGGTTTGGCAAAGGTTCCTGTGTCCCTGGATCCTGCTGGTCCCTCCCAGTTACTCCCAGTGTTGGGGCAGATATTGTTGCCTCCTCACCTATGATCCTACACATGTTAGAGCACCTAGGAATTGAGCTTTCTCTGGGTGTTGTGGGACTGGGTGTGGAGCTAGTGCCTAAGGTCTGCTCAGGGAACCAACTCAGACAGGAAGGCAGGTCTTTTTCTTTAGATTGGGAATTTTTTTTCTACTGTAATTTTGTTAAAGATGTTTTCTGGGCCTTTGGGCTGGGAATCTTCCCCCTTCTATTTCTATGATTCTTATCTTAATCTTTTCATAATGTCCCAAATTTCCTGGTTGTTTTGTGTTATGAACATTTTAGAATTTGCATTTACTTTGACCCATGTATCGATTTCTTCCATTGTATTTTCTATGCTTGAGATTCTTTCTTCCATCCCTTGTATTCTATAGGTGATGCTGATATCTGTATTTCCTATTCTCTTCCCTAGGTTTTTCATCTCCAGGATTGCCTCAGTTTGTGCTTTCTTTATTGCTTCTATTTCCGTTTTCAGGTGTTGGACGGTTTTATACATTTCCTTCACCTGTTTGATTGTATTTTTCTGTATTTCTTTATAATTATTTGCATCCTCTTTTCATGCCTCTATGTGTTTAAATATATTTTCCTGTATTTCTTTAAGGGATTTAGTCTTTTTTCTTTAAAGACCTCTATTATCTTCATAATATTGGATTTAAGATCATTTTCTTGTGCTTTAGCTTTCTTAGGATATCTAGGGTTTGTGTAGCAGGCAAAATAGCTAGCCTCTGGTGGTTCCTTACTGCCCTGGATCTTGGTGATTTTGTTCTTATGCTGTCCTTTAGGCATCTGGTTTTCCCTGGTGTTGGCTGGGTGGACCTAGTGGCAACAGAACTTTGCTTAAACGCAGGTGGAGCTGTGAGCCATACAATGGAGGTCAGGGTTATGCATTGTGCTGGCTGTGCCTCTGGAGGACCCCACTGGCAAGTTGTTTGTGTGCCAATATTCCAAGCTGGTAGTTCTTGGGGACCCTGCAGTGTTCCACAAGGAAGCAGAACTCTCTTGGTGTTCTAAAAGGCCCCTCAGGACTAAAAGGCGAGCCCAGAGCTAGACAGTGAAAGTCTAGAGACTGCACATAACTTACCTCTGCCTCATGTACCCCAGGGAGACCTAACTGGGAAGGAACTTGTGGGCAGAGTTCCAAGGTGCTTAGTCTTGGGGGTCCCAAAAGTCTCCATGGGGGAACTGGATGCTCCTCAATTCCATTTTTTAAAGGAGTAATTTTTTACTGATTAATTTTTATTTTATGTACTTTGGTGGATTTTGCCTGCATGTGTGTCTGTGTGAGGGTGTTAGTTCCCCTATAACAGGAGGTACAGAATTTTGAACTGCTATGTGAGTGCATGGAATTAAAACTAGGTCCTCTGGAAGAGCAGCCAATGTTCTTAAACACTGAGCCATGTCTCAAGTATGAAAATTTACCTTTTGGTGTTCTTTTGTTGTTGTTGTTGCTGTTGTTGTTATTGTAGTTGTTGACACAGTTTACCTTTTATAATCCCGCTTGGCCTGGAACTCATGATTTAAACACTAGGCTTACCTGGAATTCAGAGTTCTTCCAGCCTTTGTCTCCCCAGCCTCAATTCTAGTTTTATACTTCTCAATAGTAAGGACAAATTAAACATGTTAAAATGAACAGAACTGGGTCAAATATGCCTCCAAAATAATCTCATCTCCAGAGGTAATTCTAATGAATATAGCTTAGAAAGAAAGTAATATCCTAGCAACCTTAAGATTTGACACTGCAGTTAAGAGTGCTCTTGGAGTGGGAACAATCATTTCTTTGGGCATTAAGGTCCCACAGAGCCTACCTTAGCAGCTTTTCAGTGGCAGGAGCTGTAAGTAGTCTTGGATTTTCTGTTGAAACCTGTCAGTCTCAACATGTTAGTTTTCCTTGGTACTATGCCACTGTTTTGTATCAAATATGATACTGTATCAAAATTTAATCAAACCAAAGAATTAAGGTAATAACATAGATGTCTTTTAGTTCAAGGGAGCTGGTACCATGCATAGTTGATTGAGTGGTAGTTTTTAAAGCTAGAAAAAAGAAGAGAGGAGGGGAAAGAAAAAATAGGTTTCTCCATGAACCAGAAGACTGATTAAGTTAGGCTGGCTAGTAAGCATGTTTCAAGAACTTTCCTGTCTCCAGTGTTCTGCTGTTTGAACTCTTTGTCCTTAGTTGGTGGCACTGTTTGTAGAGGTTTAGGAAAGGCAGCTTTGCTGGAGGGAACATTTCACGTAGAGAAATATTTAATAGTTGTATAGACTTGTCCTATTTCTACTTAACCCTCTCTGTGCTGGCAATTGTGCTTGCCACTCAAGATGGGAGCACTCAGCTCCCTGTTCTAGCCACTATGCCTGCTCCTATGCTGCTCCATACCTGCCATGTATCTCTGAATCTACAAGCCAAAATAAACTTTTCCTTGTCTAATTTCCTTTTAGTTCTGGTATTTTATCAAAGCAACTGAGAAATAACTACTACAACACCATTTCTTTAGTTCCTGAATACAGACACAAACTACCATTCTTTTTTACATAGGAAAGGGGGAACAATCTCATGTTTTCTCCACATTGTACCAACAGCCATCTCTCTAGCCATAGTGATTGATATTCTCAGTTATAACCTTCACTATATCTCAAATGAACTACAATCCAGTAAAGAAGAGTACAGTTGTGAACCAGATCTTAAGTCTGAAAGACACAAGCTCTTGATCCAGATTTTGGGATGGGATGACACATTGGTCTTCATCCAGATCAACAGACACTTTTAATTCAGATCTTAAAACGCATTTTAAATCTGGGTCATTCATTCTGATGGAGGCCTATATAATGATAATTGAAGAATGAATGGTTTGTTCTTTGCCTGCTTACACTTATGCCCTTACTTGCCAGCAGATCTACTGGATCCTACTTCTTCAGGACTCCAGCTTATCCAGAAGACCAGCTGAAAGACCTCATGGGACTGAGCAACTAAGATTCTTGAACTTCCATTCACAGGTGGCCATTGTGTTAGTTGGACTATAGCCAGTAAGTCATTCCAATAAATTCCATATATATATATATATATATATATATATATATATATATATGATTCTAAAAAATCCAAGTAATGATAAAAATAATTAATTCAAAGGCTATGGTTATAGGTCAGTTGTAGATTTGTAGATCATTACCCTGCAAGCCTTAGGTTCAATTCCCAGTACCATATAAACCAAGTGTGATGGCCCAGTTGTGCTGGAAGATAACAAATCAGAAAGGATAACTAAAAAGATAAAAATTCTTCCATTTAGTTTTTAGAATATACAGTATGCTTTTGATATGTATAGTTATGCTGATATGCAATGGTACAGCTGAATGTGCATTACCATTTATTAGTCTTTTAAATATCTAAGTACATAATAATCCAAGAAACAGAACTATTAGTAAGTGACAGAGCACAGAATAAAATATGGGTACATTATTTTTATAGGGCCCAGTGTGAGGTAGAAGAGCAAAAGAGGTCTAGAAATGATAGAACTACCTTTCCTTCTCATAAATCTAACCTATACAAAGTGTACAAAAACAACGAATCAAAAAAAGAAAAGAAAAAAGAAAACAATGAATAAAAAAGTCTCATCTTATGAAGGCCATACTAACTTTTAGGAACTCATGGGAGTAATCCTTTAGCATATGATATTATTGAGAATCAACTCTAGGCTCCATAGTCTTTGGGGTCTAGTTTGAATGAAGGCAGACAAGACATTAAAAGTCTTACAGACAAAACAGAATAATAATGAGGTGTTGTCAGGGATGAGGCCATGGTTGAAGGGGCTCTTGTAGAGGAAAACATTCTCATGGGGTAAGAATGGAAGATTGCCAAAGAGATCATTGTGGAAGAAAATATTCTCATGGCTAAGAATGAGCAATATTCATAGACCATCAGCTAATCTCCATGTTCAGGCAACCTTTATACTATTTTCTACCATCTCTATGGCAGATAGTTTTCCTAAGGGGTATTTTTTGATCATATAATTGACAGGTCCTTGTTTTATTAACTCTTAAGGAAGGAGACAAAATTAACTTTTTGCTCTTTACCAGAAAGCATCCTGATAAATAATAATAATAATAATAATAATCTTAATTTTCTTTCCTGGAAGTTCAGTAAAGCAAGACTCCACACAGGGCCAGAGATACAACTCATATCCCATTCTTTTGGCCAATATCATACAACACAGAGTAGTATAAAGATATCTCCACAGTTAAGAAAACTTGTTGCTCTAATAGATGACCTGAGTTCTATTTCCAGTATCCACATGGCTTCTTGCAACCATAAATAACTCCAATTTTAGGGGATCTGGTGCCTTCTTCTGTCCTTCTCTGATATCAGATATGCATACAGTACACATACAAACGTGTAGGTAAATCACTCACGCATATAAGATAAAATTAAATCTTTAAAAAATGATTAAAGATGGAAAAGTACTAATAATTTATAAAAATAGCTATGTTTGTCACTGAACAGATGCCTCATCAATTAAGTTGCTCTTCCCAGAGGATCTCTTTGGATTCCAGAACCCACATGGGATCTTACAGATGTCTGAAAGCCCACTTGGAGGGCATCTGAAGCCTTCTTTTGGTCCCCAGGGTATTTTACAAATATGGTGCATAGACATATATGTAGGCAAAATATTCATACACATAATAATAGCATTTTTAAATAGCTATATTTTACCAGAAGGAATCACACTTCACTTAAATAGGTCTCAAAAAAGTCCTGCACCCTGCTCCCTCCTCTCTTGTGACTAATCTGATACTATCCTTCCCATGGTGTTTTGAATCTTGGAAAGGCAAACTGGTGATACATTCTCCATTAAAATAAGTGTGTTATCAAAGACACAAAGTTAGAAGTCCAAAGGTCCAGTGAGGGTTCTATACTCATTGTGATTTTCAAGCTTGCTAATCTCTAGCTAGCTATAAAACCCTAGGATGACTCATGAAGTCTAAGAGGACACAGGTTCTCTTCTTAATTTTTCCAGTTGAGATAGTCTATGGATAAAATGAAGGAATAAAATTTTATCTATATGGTTCTTTTGTCTCTGGAACATTTTCTGAATTGTTTCTTTAAATGCCTATGACCGAATAATGTTTAATGCCAGTATTCATATTTCCAAAATATATAATACACAAAATACACATGAAGCTAAAGGGTAGTGTGCCCCTAATGCTGTAATGTTTGAAGAAGCTATTAAACTGTGAATCATTCCCTCAAACAAGTATTTTATAACATTTCATCTTTGATTTGTTCTTGGAAGCCACTGAAATTCTTTAAGGGTATTTTTACACACGAGTTTTTTATCTTTATTTTTTCAGTGGTAATTATAATGTTTGTGAATCAGTTGTCATATGCAAATTAATGAATAAAGTTCTAAGCCTTTTTATCTCATATCTTTTTATCTCATATCTAAATTGGCTCCATTCTTTCTTTATACACAAATGAAAATGTTTTGAGTGTGTGAACATTGCACATTCATACAGTTTCCTTATTGTGGTGGTTACCAGATTCACTTCACACAAATGCATCTAATTTCTGCCAAGTTTTGCATATTGAAAATGTAACCATGAATAGGTAATCTTTCTCAGACTCATCATCAATTTGCAATGAAGAATTTCACATAAAGTTATTTATATAGAGCAATATTCCCCTTATTCATAGTGGACATGTTTCAGCCAAAATATCCTCAGTGAATTTGTGCAACTAGTAGTACCCAACATTTTGCTATACATGATACTTATAATAAAGTTAACTTTCTACATTAGGCACAATTAGCAACATAAAAAACACTTATAAAACTATGTTGCGATCACTAGGTACCATAACACCCTGAGTCTTAGATTTCTGGTGGTGCAAACCGCTAGGGGTCTGCCTGCACTCAGGAACTGAGCACCTAGGCGGCTTTTGTCTGCCAGCCCGCCAAGCTCGGGAAGCTGTGGAAGGAGAGAAGCCCCGCAGCCATTTTGCTGTCTGCAGGGAGACAGAGGGATCACTAGGTACTGGAACACCCTGAGCCTTAGATTTCTGGTGGTGCAAACCGTCAGGGGTCTGCCTGCACTCAGGAACTGAGCACATAGGCAGCTTTTGTCTGCCAGCCCGCCGGGCTCGGGAAGCTGTGGAAGGAGAGAAGCCCCGCAGCCATATTTGCTGTCTGCAGGGACACAGAAGGATCACTAGGTACTGTAACACCCTGAGCCTTAGATTTCTGGTGGTGCAAACCGCCAGGGGTCTGCCTGCACTCAGGAACTGAGCACATAGGCAGCTTTTGTATGCCAGCCCGCCAAGCTCTGGAAGCTGTGGAAGGAGAGACTGTACCACCCTGAGTCTTAGATTTCTGGTGGTGCAAACTGCCAGGGGTCTGCCTGCACTCAGGAACTGAGCACCTAGGCGGCTTTTGTCTGCCAGCCCGCCGGGCTCCAGAAGCTGTGGAATATAGAGAAGCCCCGCAGCCATTTTTGCTGTCTGCAGGGACACAGAGGGATCACTAGGTACCATAACACCCTGAGCCTTAGATTTCTGGTGGTGCAAACCGCCAGGGGTCTGCCTGCACTCAGGAACTGAGCACATAGGCGGTTCATCTGCAAGCCAGTCCATCGTAGGACCTGCGTCCTATGTGAGAATCAACAGAGGGAGTGACTCCCACCACAACTTCTTCCCTCCATAATAGAGCAGACAGAGAACACCTGGTTGACCTTGACAAGCTAAGTATAGCATTGCTTGAGGCAAGATTGAGAAGGGCTCCAAAGGTACAAAAGAGGAAGCCAGAATATCAATAATCTGTGCCAGAAGAAACCCAGTCATCCAGTGTTGCAGAAATAACCTTAAAGATCCACAGTAGGTTGAAGCTCCAGCCAGTGACAATAAGACCATCTAACTCCTGGGAGAACCAGATGGCTAAAGGCAAACGTAGGAACATTACTAACAGACACCAAGGCATTATGGCAGGATCTAACCCAATTCTCCAACATTATCAAGTCCTGGACACCCTGACACACCAGAAAAACAAGATTTGGATTTAAACTCACTGGTCATGATGCTAGTACAGGAACACATGAAGGACATACTTAAAGAAATTCAGGAGAAAATGGATCAAAAATTAGAAGCCCTTACAAGGGAAACACAAAAATCATTGAAAGAAATTCAGGAGAATACAAAAGCCAATAAGGAGGAAACGCAAAAATCACTTAAAGAAATACAGGAGAACCTTGATCAACAGGCAGAAGTCATGAAAGAGGAAACACAAAAATCGCTTAAAGAATTAGGGGAAAACACAAACAAGCAAATGACAGAACTGAGCAAAAATTTTCAGGATCTAAAAACAGAAGTAGAAACAACTAAGAAAGCACAAAGGGAGACAACTTTGGAGATAGAAAACCTTGGGAAGAAATCAGGGACCATAGATGCAAATATCAACAACAGAATACAAGAGATAGAAGAAAGAATCTCAGATGCCGAAGATACCATAGAAACCATGGACTCAACAGTTAAAGAAAATGCAAAATGCAAAAAGCTTGTAACCCAAAATATCCAGGAAATCCAGGACACAATGAGAAAGCCAAATCTAAGTATCATAGGTATTGATGAGAGTGAAGATTTACAACTTAAAGGGCCAGCAAATATCTTCAACAAAATTATGGAAGAAAACTTCCCTAACCTAAAAAGAGAGATGCCCATGAATATACAAGAAGCCTACAGAACTCCAAACAGACTGGACCAGAACAGAAATACCTCCCGTCACATAATAATCAAAACCCCAAATGTACTAAACAAAGAAAGAATACTTAGGGCAGTAAGAGAAAAAGGGCAAGTAACATATAAAGGAAGACCTATCAGAATCACACCAGATTTCTCACCAGAGACCATGAAAGCTAGAAGATCCTGGGAGGAGCTCATGCAGACTCTAAGAGAACACAAATGCCAGCCGAGACTACTATACCCAGCGAAACTCTCAATTACTATAGATGGAGAAACCAAGATATTCCACGACAAAACCAAATTTACACAATATCTTTCTACAAACCCAGCCCTACAAAGGTTAATAGGGGGAAAGCACCAGTACAATGAGGGAAACTATACACTGGCAAGAGCAGGATATTAAGCTTCTTTCATCAAACCCAAAGAGGATAACCACACACATATAAAATTAAAATAAAAAATGTTAGGGAGCAATAACCACTACTCATTGATATTTCTTAACATCAATGGACTCAATTCCCTAATAAAAAGACATAGACTAACAGAATGGTTATGTAAACAGGACCCTACATTTTGCTGCTTACAGGAAACACACCTCAATGTCAAAGACAAAAACTACCTTAGAGTAAAAGGCTGGAAGACAATTCTACAAGCAAATGGTCCCAGGAAACAAGCCGGAGTTGCCATTCTAATTTCAGATAAAATTGACTTTCAACCTAAAGTCATCAAAAGAGACATGGAAGGTCACTACTTGCTGGTCAAAGGAAAAATCCAACAAGAAGAACTCTCGATGCTGAACATCTATGCTCCAAATACAAGGGCGCCCTCATTCATAAAAGAAACTTTACTAAAGCTCAAAGTACACATTGCACCTAACACAATAATTGTGGGTGACTTCAACACTCCACTTTCACCAATGGACCGATCAGGAAAATAGAAACTAAACAGGGAAACAATGAAACTAATTGAAGCTTTGAACCAATTGGAGTTAACAGATATATATAGAACTTTTTATCCCAAAGCAAATGAATATACCTTTTTCTCAGCACCTCATAGTACCTTCTCCAAAATAGATCATATAGTTGGTCACAAGACAGACCTCAACAAATATAAGAAGATTGAAATAATCCCATGCCTCCTATCAGATCACTATGGAGTAAAAGTGATCTTTAGTAACAGTATAAACAACAGAAAGCCCACATACACATGGAAACTGAATAATACTCTACTCAATGATACCTTGGTCAAGGAAGAAATAAAGAAAGAAATCAAAGATTTCTTAGAATTTAATGAAAATGAAGGCACAACATACACAAATCTATGGGACACTTTGAAAGCAGTGCTAAGAGGAAAACTCATAGCTTTGAGTGCCTTCAAAAAGAAATTCGAGAGAGCTTACACTAGAAGATTAAAGGAACAACGGAAAACCCTGGAACAAGAAGAAGCTAATTCACCCAGGAGGAGGAGAAGACAGGAAATCATCAAACTCAGGGCTGAAATCAATCAAGTAGAAACCAAAAGAACCATACAAAGAATCAACAAGACCAAAAGCTGGTTCTTTGAAAAAATCAACAAGATAGATAAACCCTTAGCCAGACTAACCAAAGGGCACAGAGAAAGTATCCAAATTAACAAAATTAGGAATGGAAACGGAGATATCACAACAGAAACCGAGGAAATTCAAAAAATCATCAGATCCTACTACAAAAACCTGTACTCAACACAACAGGAGAATCTGGAGGAAATGGACATTTTCTTAGACAGATACCAATTACCAAAATTAAACCAGGATCAAATCGACCATCTAAACAGACCCATAACCCCTAAAGAAATAGAAGGGGTCATAGATAGGCTTCCAACCAAAAAAAGCACAGGACCAGATGGTTTCAGTGCAGAAATCTATCAGACCTTCAAAGAAGACTTAACACCAATACTCTTCAAACCTTTCCACCAAATAGAAACAGAAGGAACACTACCCAACTCCTTCTTCGAAGCCACTATTACGCTGATACCAAAACCACACAAAGACCCAACTAAGAAAGAGAATTTCAGGCCAATTTCCCTTATGAATATCGATGCAAAAATACTAAATAAAATTCTTGCCCACCGAATCCAAGAACACATCAAAACGATCATCCACCATGATCAAGTAGGCTTCATTCCAGGGATGCAGGGATGGTTCAATATACGGAAATCCATAAATGCTATCCACTACATAAACAAACTCAAAGAAAAAAACCACATGATCATTTCATTAGATGCTGAAAAGGCATTTGACAAAATTCAGCATCCTTTCATGCTAAAAGTCTTGGAAAGGACAGGAATTCAAGGCCCATATCTAAACATAGTAAAAGCAATATACAGCAAACCGGTAGCCAACATCAAACTAAATGTAGAGAAACTTGAAGTAATCCCACTAAAATCAGGGACTAGACAAGGCTGCCCCCTCTCTCCATATCTTTTCAATATAGTTCTTGAAGTCCTAGCTAGAGCAATTAGACAACAGAAGGAAGTCAAAGGGATACAAATTGGAAAGGAACAAGTCAAATTATCACTATTTGCAGATGATATGATCGTATACTTAAGTGATCCTAAAAACTCTACTAGAGAACTCCTACAGCTGATAAACAACTTCAGCAAAGTGGCTGGCTATAAAATTAATGCAAGCAAATCAGTAGCCTTTATATATTCAAAGGATAAGCAGACTGAGAAAGAAATTAGGGAAATGACACCCTTCACAATAGCTACAAACAACATAAAGTATCTTGGGGTGACTCTAACCAAACAAGTGAAAGACCTATATGACAAGAACTTCAGATCTCTGAAGAAGGAAATCAAAGAAGATCTCAGGAAATGGAAAAACCTTCCATGCTCGTGGATTGGCAGGATTAATATAGTTAAAATGGCCATCTTGCCAAAAACAATCTACAGATTCAATGCTATTCCCATAAAAATCCCAACCCAGTTCTTCATAGAGCTAGAAAGAGCAATTCTCAAATTCATCTGGAATAGCAAAAAACCCAGGATAGCTAAAACTATTCTCAACAGTAAAAGAACTTCAGGGGGATTCAATATCCCAGACTTTAAACTCTACTACAGAGCAATAGTGATAAAAACTGTATGGTATTGCTACAATATCAGGCAAGCAGATCAATGCAATAGGATTGAAGACCCAGAAATGAACCAACACACCTATGGTCACTTGATCTTCGACAAAGGGGCTGAAAGCATCCAGTGGAAAAAAGATAGTCTTTTCAACAAATGGTGCTGGTTCAATTGGAGGTCAGCATGCAGAAGAATGCGCATCGATCCATTCTTATCTCCTTGTACCAAGCTTAACTCCAAATGGATCAAGGACCTCCACATAAAACCTGACACACTGAAACTAATTGAAAAAAAAACTGGGGAAGACCCTAGAGGACATGGGAACAGGGGAAAAGTTCCTGAATAGAACACCAATAGCTTATGCTCTAAGATCAAGAACTGACAAATGGGACCTCATAAAACTACAAAGTTTCTGTAAGGCAAAGGACACTGTCAAAAGGACAAAACGTCAACCAACAGACTGAGAAAGAATCTTCTCCAACCCTA
Organism: Apodemus sylvaticus; assembly: GCF_947179515.1. Taxonomy (NCBI): domain Eukaryota; kingdom Metazoa; phylum Chordata; class Mammalia; order Rodentia; family Muridae; genus Apodemus; species Apodemus sylvaticus. Next base: position 36,387,277 of record NC_067495.1, read on the forward strand.
AATCCGACAGAGGGCTAATATCTAATATATACAAAGAACTCAAGAAAGTAGAACCCAGAGATCCAAATAACCCCATTAAAAAGTGGGGTACGGAGCTAAACAACGAATTTTCACATGAAGAACTTCGGAGAGCTGAGAAACACCTTAAGAAATGTTCAACATCATTAATTATTAGGGAAATGCAAATCAAAACAACCCTGAGATTTCACCTCACACCAGTCAGAATGGCTAAGGTCAAAAATTCATGAGACAGCAGGTGTTGGCGAGGATGTGGAGAAAGAGGAACACTCCTCCACTGCTGGTGGGATTGCAAGATGGTGCAACCAATTTGGAAATCAGTCTGGGGGTTCCTCAGAAAACTGGGCATGTCACTTCCTGAGGACCCTGTTATACCACTACTGGGCATATATCCAGAGGATTCTTCAGCATGCAATAAGGACACATGCTCCACTATGTTCATAGCAGCCCTATTTGTAATAGCCAGAAGCTGGAAAGTACCTAGATGTCCTTCAACGGAGGAATGGATACAAAAAATGTGGTATATTTATACAATGGAGTACTATTCAGCCATTAGAAACAATGAATTCATGAAATTCTTAGACAAATGGATGGAGCTGGAGAACATCATACTAAGTGAGGTAACCCAGTCTCAAAAGATCAATCATGGTGTGCACTCACTGATAAGTGGATATTAGCCTAGAAACTTTGAATACCCAGGACATAATCCACAAATTAAATGATGTCCAAAAAGAATGGAGGAGTGGGCCCTGGTTCTGGAAAGACTCGGTGCAAGAGTATAGGGGAATTCCAGAACAGGGAAGTGGGAAGGGGTAAATGGAAGAATAGGGGAACGGAAGAGGGTTTATGGGACTTGCGGGGAGTGGGGACCCAGAAAAGGGGAAATCATTTGCAATGTAAATTAAAATAAATAAAAAAAACTATGTTGTAATATAACTCTATAAAAGCAAGTTTGTTCTGAATATCTGAACTTACTCGTATCTGTATTTATCTGTATGTACACTTCATATTCAGATGTTAAATATCATGATGGTTACATGGTGATATGAGGTAAATAACGTAGGCAATGTGATTTAGCATTAGACTAAGGGTTTCTTGACCACAAACACTGTTACACTTCATTGGTAAGAGAGAGGGCTAAGTGACCGAGGGCTGTTTAGTATATACAGTATGGCCACCCTGGACAAGAACATGATTCATATTCAGAGTAGGATAAATTGTTTATTTCTGAAATTTACAATTTAATATTTTTACAACTTTGGCCAGCTAACTAGCTCAGTGGGTAACATCACTTACCACCAAGTTGGAGAACCTGCATTCAATCCAAGAACCCACATGTTAGAAGAAGAAAACCAAAAAATAAAAAATAAAATAAAAAAAAGAAGAAAATCGATTCCCACAAGTTGTTCTCAGACTTCCATGGATACACACTGCAGCAAGTACACATGTACACAAATGAACACACAATAAATATATGAATAAATATTTTCAGAAGTTGCTGGCTTTAGAAAATTTAAAACAGAAAGAGAAGCCTCAGATAGATTACTATATAATAAATATATTTTTATATATAATATGTCTATATCCATACATGAACACATATGTTTGTATGTCCTATAATATAATGTAAAATTCATTTCTCTTTGTAAATTCCTTATACATTCTTTATAGTTCTAAAAACATGTAGCAGAATATGAGTTTTTCTCCTTCCTTGGGCTATGGAAAATGAAAACTTGATCTTTTTAACTCCTTAAGTATAAGAAATGGTCATCTCTGTAGGGGGAAATGAAGTAGGCAAAAAGAGCATGAATAAAGAAGTAAAGTGCACAGTGGCTAGAGGCTGATAAAATTATGGAGCTGTATCACAGCAGGACATCATCTGATTGATCAAAGAGTGCAGACATAAGACCACCCTAAAATGGCTGCAAACAATATTGCCCACTGAGATAATTGCTAACTGACCTTTGCTTCTGTATAATGACATCTCCATATCATTAGCTTTGCAAAATTGCCAGCTGGCTTTACATACCCAACTCTATGAAAAAGGCCAGGAAACTCCACTTTGGATAGAAAAGAGAAACAAACTTTATTCCCAGAAAATCATGTTATAACTGTCTCCTAAGAGGCCCGGCCAGAGCCTGACAAATACAGAGATGGATGCTCAAAGGCAACCATTGGACCGAGCATGGGGTCCCCAATGGAGGAGTTAGGGGAAGGACTGAAGGAGCTGAAGGGGTTTGCAGCCCCATAGGAAAACAACAATATCAACCAACCAGACCTGTCCCCCAGAGCTCCCAGGAACTAAACCACCAACCAAAGAGTACACATGGAGGGACCCATGACTCCACCTGCATATGTAGCAAAGGATGGACTTGTTGGACATCAATGAGAGGAGAGGTCCTTGGTCCTGTAAAGGCTGGATTCCCCAGTGTAGGGGAATGCCAGGGTTGGGAGGGGGGATAGGAGAGTGGTGTTCTGGAGGGGAAACTGGGAAAGGGGATAATATTTGAAATATAAATACACAAAATATGACCTATTCCCAGAAATCCCCATCTTGACTACTAAGTTATTCTATCCTCCATTAAAGTTTGTCCCCATGAAATAAGAGATCTAAAAATTCCAGTGCTTTATTTCTCTCTAGGAACAAAAGAGCCTACTCACTCACTCATCATTGAGTGTGTACTTATGCATTTTCCTTATTTACTTAACTACCCTCAACTTTGCTTTAAAAATATTTCTACTTCCTATCTTACAACACCCCATGATTCCTGGCACAGTTAATTTTGGTGGTTAACTTACTAGGATTTAGAATTGCCACAGCAATATATCTCTACAGTTGTCTATAAGGTATTATCTGGATTAGGTTGATTGGAGTAAAAGGATCCACTTGACTATAGCAAGCACACAGGTTGTGGTCTAGAGTGATTAAAAGAGAGTGAGGAAGCTGAGCACCAGCATTCATCTCTCTCCACTTCCTGATTGCAGATGTGACATGATCAGCTGCCTCAAGGTCCTGCTACCATACCTTCCCTATCTTAATGGGCTTGGAATTATTACCCAAAATAAACTTTTCCTTCCTTAAGAAGCTTTATCAGGTATTTTGTCTCAACAATGTGACAAACAACTAATACAGTCCTTTGAATTACAGCTTTGCTATAAATTAAACAATCTCAAAAATCCTCAAAGAATCTCAACAATATTCGTTTCTTGACCAAACACTTGGCAACTTCTGGTCTACTGTTGCAACCCCAGATGTGGTTTCTGTGTGGGATATGGGTCAAGGAAGAAGCTCTATTTGGAGCAAGTCTTTTTAATGTCAGAATGATAACATTCATTTTTCAGAATAAAAAAAAAATCTGTCTTTTCTTTTTTTCTTTTTTTATTATATATTTTTATTTTCTATATTCTTTGTTTACATTCCAAATGATTCCCCCTTTCCCAGTTCCCCCCTGCCCATATGTCCCATAAACCTTCTCTCCACCCATTCTCCAATCACCTCTCTCCTTTTTCTCTGTCCTTATATTCCCCTCCAATGCTAGATCAAGCCTTTCCATGATCAGGACCCTCTCCTTACTTCTTCATGGGAGTCATTTGATATGTGATTTGTGCCTTGGATATTCAGAGCTTCTGGGCTAATTAATATCCACTTATCAGAGATTGCATTCCATGTGTATTCTTTTGTGACTAGGTTAACTCACTTAGGATATTTTCCAGATCCAACCATTTGCCTAAAAATTTCATGAATTCATTGTTTTTAATTGCTGAGTAGTATTCCATTGTGTAAATATACCACATTTTCTGTATCCATTCCTCCTTTGAGGGACATCTGGGTTCTTTCTAGCTTCTGGCTATTATAAATAAGGCTGCTATGAACATAATGGAGCATGTGCCTTTATTGCATGCTGGGGAATCCTTTGGGTATATGCCCAGGAGAGGTATAGCAGGGTCCTCCGGAAGTGTCATGTCCAGTTTTCTGAGGAACCGCCAGACTGATTTCCAAAGTGGTTGTACCATCTTACAGCCCCACCAGCAGTGGAGGAGTGTTCCTCTTTCTCCACATCTTTGCCAACACCTGCTGTCTCCTGAGCTTTTGACCTTAGCCATTCTGACTGGTGTAAGGTGAAATCTCAGGGTTGTTTTGATCTGCATTTCCCTAAAGACTAATGATGTTGAGCACTTCTTAAAGTGCCTCTAAGCTGTCCGAATTTCTTCAGGTGAAAATTCTTTGTTTAGATCTGTACTCCATTTTTAATAGGGTTATTTGGTTCCCTGGGGTCTAACTTCTTGAGTTCTTTTTATATATTGGCTATTAGCTCTCTATCAGATGTAGGGTTGGTGAAGATTTTTTCCCACTTTGTTGGTTGCCGTTTTGTCCTTTCGACAGTGTCCTTTGCCTTACAGAAACTTTGTAATTTTATGAGGTCCCATTTGTCAATTCTTGATCTTAGAGCATAAGCTATTAGAGTTCTGTTCAGGAACTTTTCCCCTGTGCCCATGTCCTCAAGAGTTTCCCCCAGTTTCTTTTCTATTAGTTTCAGTGTGTCTGGTTTTACATGGAGGTCCTTGATCCACTATTCTATTGTCTACAATATAATATACATTAAGCCCAAAGTCATTGTGATCATACTGTAAACTATATCATCAAAGATACACAGCAATTTATGTTTATATATTAAATACTTTATCAGTAAGGGAACTACAATCAGAACACTGCATTTTTCTTTTTGATTTTTAAGACTAAGATTGCGGTTTATATGAGTGGTGATCTGGTTAGTAATCCTCTTGGTTATGCTCAGATATTTCCTACTTTATTTGAATCATCCTTTTGCAGATGGCTGAGGAATTAAAGACACAAGTAGAACACAGTAAATCTTCCAGACACTAAGAAATATTATCTAGAGTATATATAAGGAAGATAAGAATAATCACTAAGAAATCAAGTAAATGAATACATTTAAAAAGTTACCCCCAGACTAGAGAGGTGGTCCAGCTGTTAAAGACTAGGCTCACAATCAAAAGACCTACCCCCAAATTACTATTGGGTTTCTTCCTAAGAAATTACTTAACTTTTACAAACAAAGTAAAACAGCATTAATAACAGCTAATGAACCTAGGCAGTGGTGGCACACACCTTTAATTCCAGCACTTGGGAGGGAGAGGCAGGCAGATTTCTGAGTTTGAGGCCAGCCTGGTCTACAGAGTGAGTTCCAGGACAGCCAAAGCTACACAGAGAAACCCTGTCTCAAAAAAAAAAAAAAAAAAAAAAAAAAAAAAAAAAAAAAAAACCAAAAAAAAAAAAAAGAACAAAACAAAAACCAAAACAAATGGCTAATGAAAAGGTTAAGTTTTTAATGTATATATTGAAAGTACCCATTTTCTACCCTAAGAAAATTATATAAGTAAACATATAAATTTATTTCAAGAACAACATGTTAAATATTATGCATCCCATTGTTTCATCAACAGTTCAAAATAATCCATAAACCCACTAATGAAGATAAGAAATGAGTACTAATAAACTGGGTGTATTGATGCATACTTTCTAGCCCAACACAAAAACTGGTGAGGCAGGAAGTCTGAAACCTGAATTGTGATCATGATCCACATAGCAAGACAATGGGGAAGAGAGAGAGAGAGAGAGAGAGAGAGAATATTCCATGAATAGAATGCCCATATCTCTAGGGGGAATCCTTTAAATAACAATAATGTATTTATATGTGGATATTAGTTCAATTTGTGAACTAATCTAAATCATTCTATGACAAATTATAGTAGATACAACCTACTCATTTTAATTCTAGACTACATCATCGTCTTGGTTAGGGTTTTTATTGCTGCAATGAGACACCATGACCAAAAATGAAGTTGAAGAGGAAAGGGTTTATCTGGCTTACACTTCTGCAGCACTGTTCATCACATAAGGAAGCCAGAACAAAAACTCATGCATTGGAAGAACATAGAGGTAGGAGCTGATGCTAAACCTATGGAGAAGTGCTGCTTATTGGCTTGCTCCTCATGGTTTGCTCAGCCTGCATTCTTATAGAACCCAGGACCACTTTCCCATGGGTGGCAACGCCCACAATGGGCTGGGCCCTCGCTCTTTGATCACTAAGAAAATGCTCTATAGGCTTGCCAACAGCCCAATACTGTGAAGGCATTTTATGAATTGAAGTTCCCTCCTCTCCGATGACTTCAGCTTGTGTGAAGTCATACAACTATGCAATACAGCTGTGTAGGCTTCTGTAATAACTTGCTTGCTTGTCCACTCCAAATTGTGGTTTTAAAGTGTAAAATGAGAATACAAACTAGACTTGGTATCAAAACCTTTCAGGAACTGTCCTAACTTTGGTTCACCAGTGACATCTCCTGTCTTCTACTCTCATTGGTGTTGGAATGCTTATTCCAGAAATACTCCCACAATACTTATATTTTAGCCATAGATTGCAGCTTCTTTCCACCTCATCAGAGAAGCTTCTTTTTGTAGTAAGCAACACTTAGTGCAGAAAACAGATGAAATTACTGAGAAGACTAAAACTTACCATAAATGTGACATTTTATCACCCCTTAGGAGGCTCAGCAAACAATTATGAAGCCATGAAAAAAGAGTGTAGCAACAAGAAAATAGAGAAGAATATTGCAAAACACTATTTTCTGGACATCTCAGCCATTCGTAGTGTCATTATCTCACAATAACTGTGGTTAGCAGCACAAGACCTGAACAAGTCTTACACATTCCATCAAAGATGGGGTGAGGGGCCCAGGAGCCTCACCCTTCCCCTGGAAGCCATTGGCAATTAATGCTTGCTGCAGAAAGAGTATCATTTTCTTCAGTCTATAGCTACTTGATAAGTTGTTTGTAATCTAGTAAATAACTTCTCGCCTATGCCCATGTAAGCAACCATAATTAAGTTAGAAGACAGAAAAGTAAGAAGAATTTTGTTGGGTAAAAAGGTATCTGGGGAAGAGATAAGTATGTAAGAAAGTGGAGGGTGTCAAAAAATAACCAATATTCAGTGTACATGCGTATAATACTGTCAAAAACTTTTAAGATGTGGGGCTTAGTGGCCTTAAGTTATTAAAGGCATGTTTTAAAAGGGAATAAGGAAAATTTTACATGACTTTGGTCATTTGGATGAGAATGACCCCTATAGGTTCATATGTTTAAATATTTGGTGGAAATATTTCAAAAGGTTTAGGAGATGTGTTCCTTGTTAGAGGAAGTGTGTCACTGTAGGTGATCTTTTAGGTTTCAAAAGTCCATGATATTCCCAGTTATTGTTCCTTTTCCCCCTCCCCGTCTTCCCCTGCCTTCCCTCTTTCCCTTCCCCTCCCCTGCCCCTTATCCTTTCCCCGTCTTCCTCCCCCTCTCTGTCTTTGCCTATGGATCAGGATGTGGCTCTTAGCATCTCCAGCATTACTCCTGACTGTTGCTACACTCTCCATGATTCCATGATGGCAGCAAAATAAGATATATATAAGCTCTCAGATAAATGCTCTTTTAAATACTATTTTTAAATGTGCCTTGGTCACCTTGGTCATGGTGTCTTTTCAGAGCAATAAAACAGTGACTTAGATGCATTATTATCCTATATTCATGGATAGGATCTTGCTAGGTAGCACAGGCTGGGCTATTAACAATGTTCCTGCCTCTACATCTTGGTCATGAGATTACCAGCATGCCCCACTATTGCCAGGTTTACATTATTTTTGTTAAATAAATAAGACTAAGGAAAATGCAGTGAAATGCTAACAATGATTTTAATGATACTAAAGTAAATACTATTTTTCTACTTAATCTTTAATCTACTTTGGCTAAATTTTCTACCCCCAAAATGAAACAAAATCTTTGAATCTTTTTAGCATTTTTTTCTCCCTCCACTGCAGTGGCTTCTACTCTTCATGTAATCACAAGGATGATTTTAGGGTGACAGACAAAAATTCAGCAACTACACTCAATTGTAAAGTAAAAATTGATAAGTTAATTGATTAATAAATTCCTTTAAATTGGTCAATATATATTATTATGAATGACAAATAATAAATTGTATGTGTGTAATATCCATAAATTAATTCGTAGGACCCTAACTATTTTAGATATAGGATGTGGTTTATTTGTAGAATCTAAGATCATATGGAAGAAATTTTCATGAATGTGAAAACAACCACCAGGACCAAAAATTTAGTGATGTGCTTTTGTTGAAGATGAGGTCAGATCCAGAAGCTCATTAGGCTTCCCATATAAAAACAATTTGCTTAAGCAAGGTCACAAAGCTTTTATCATATTCCTTTAGTATTTCTTTGCATGTTAGGCACAATCATGTTTATTGGCTGATATTTATTCAATAGAAGTTAGAAAAAAGACAGATATTCATTAATATCCACTGTTTTATAGAGTAGTACCTTCAAAAACCGCAGCATGGTAGGTTTACTAAATATCCTTTTCTTTCCTTTTTTGTTTTGTTTTTCATTTTTGAGATTATAATTACATCATTTCCCACTTCTCTTTTCTCCCTCAAAAACAGCCCATATATGCCCCATCTTATTCTCTTTGTAATTCTTGGGTTCTTGTTTCATTACTATATATTATTATCATATCTTATATTCACAAATATAACTTTTTCAGTCTATATAATATTATTTTTATGTATATGCTTTTAGGAATGATCATTTTGTATTGGATAACTAACTGGTATGCTGTTCCCTAGGGAAAGCTCATTCTCCCACTCTCAGCATTTCCTAATTGCCTGTAGTTATTTGTTTAGGCTTGGGGCCTCAAGGTTTTTCCCACATATTCTGAAATGTCTGATATTGTTGTTCTTGTTCAGATCATGTTAATAAGACTTTATGGATATAACTTCTGACACTGCTAGGAGACAGACTCATAGTAAAATCCCTGATCCTCTAGCTTTTATAATCTTTCCACTCTTCTTCTGCAATGTTTTCTGAGTCTTAAACATGGGAGTTTTTTGTAATTGTATCTATTTGGTCATTATAGTAAGATTTTTGGTTTCTTAAAAAATCCAGTTATGTTGCATGAACATGTTTTGGTTTTATTACCAAGTGTGATATAGTAGGTGATTATGTTTTCCTTCATGCACTAGCAGGGGCATGATTTTTGCTAGCTGCAGACAGTTTAATTTTGGGGACTCTTGAGAGGATATGAATGGGAGAGCCCCAAGAGGGCCTATGAAAGTGGCTGCTGCTTACTACTGGTTCCAGTTGTTGCAGTTTGTCAAGTAGTTGTTAGCAAAGGTATAATAAGAAGAAATTGGATATTCTGGCAACAGAGATTGGACTTGCCCCAAGGAACCCAACGCCTTTAATCAGCAGGAAGTTGTCTAAAGAGATCTATGTCCCATTTCCCCCACTAAACTTCTTTCTCTCCTACCTAGTGTTTGAGGGATTGGAATGGGATAAGGGTGTAATAAGGTTTTGAAGGTTATTAGATATAAGGACTCCATAAAATATCTAAAAATTTATGCAACAAATTATAGCTCCACTAACTCTTCATTTAGATCGGTTCTGGTTTTCGGCAAGTCTCTTGTCTCTTTCAAAGAGAAATTTCCTTCGTGAGGATTGGGAACCACACTTACCTGCAGAGATAATGGCAAATATTAAGAGTAGTTAAGGATTATGCTGATTTAGTAAAGGGGGAGTTGTAGGTTCTCCCCCATATCCTATGACTTTACCAGCACTAAGTAGTTGGCTAGGTTTTCAGTACTAAGAATGTTTTTTTTTCCTCTGGTCATATAGGTCTTAAGTCCAATTAGCTGTTGGTTACCACAGGGATATGTGTCACTCTACTGAACATTGAGAGTTATTATGCCATGTTGGTTGCTTTTGTGCTTTATTGTCATTATAGCTAGGTAGTTGCTTCACACCTTTGGAACTTTGCATGGTCACTTCTGTTCTAGTGAGAGCTAGTGCTTAGGAAGAAGGCTTTCAGGTTACTTCCAGCTCAGGTGCCATGGAACCCTAATTTTAAATTCCTTGGTGTCTTCAGCAATAGAGACTACAGTTCCATTTCTCAGGGGCAACCAAAGGTAATATCAACAGCCTGTAAGGTTCAGGGCATCTATTGGATAACTCTATATTCAACTACCAAAGAGGGCTTCTCCTGCCTGATGCTATGGGTTTTATTAGGTGATATTTGGCTCTTTGCAGGATCACAGGTAAGAAATTTTTTTAAATGATATGTATTTATATACAAACTTACTTGTACATTTTATCCAATTAAGTATTATTTTGTATATTAACCACACTTAAGGTTATGCCCTATGCCCAGCAGTAGATGGCTAACACAAAACAAACTCCACAGTATTTCTGTAGACATTTTGTCTCATAGAGCTTTATTTGGGCTTTACTTTTTTATTTTTTTTATTTATTTATTTTGGTCTTACTAGTCTTTTACTTTTGTATTATGGTTTCCTAACTTTGTGGTTTTTGGGGGGATGACTTTGCTTCTTGTGTTTCTTCTTATTTGTTTGTTTGTTTTGTATTTGTTTGCCTGCTTGCTTGTTTTCAAAAGAGAAGTGGAAAATAGGACATGGAGTTGGATGGGTTGGGAGTTTAAAAGGATCTGGGAAGAGTCAGAAGATGAAAATCCATGATCTGAATATACTACATCAATTTTTCAATAAGAAATAAGTATTTATTAACTAAATGAATCTACAATAAATCACAATGTCAGTAAACTTAAAAACTGAAAATATACTTGCCCTAAGAATAGCCATAAATCTATCTTCTATTTGTGATAAAAATAAAACAGAGTTTATAATGCACTCTGTCTTAAGTAAGTAGAATATAATAGACAAAAATATACAGTTTTACTTTGGCAGGTTTATCAGTGCTTAATATAAAACTGAGTTAGCACTGTAATGGAAAATAGTACATAATTAACAAGAAGTCTTACCATGACTGTCACTACAAAGAAACTCATAAGAAAAAAAGCCACTAAAGCTGCAAATATACATTCATAATAATAGTGTTTGCTACTCTGGAAGCTCATTTCACTGCTTTTATTTACCTTGTGCTTCAACATGAAGTGAGATTTTTCTAAATTTTCTTTAACTTTTCCAGAAATAGATTCTTCCATTGAAAGTGTCAGTTAGCAGATGACACATACCTGCCTTGCCAGTACATGGGAGGCTTCCTCAGGTAGACTGTGAATTTGGAGGATAGCCTGAGCTGAAAAGCCTGCCTTTAAAAAATCCAAAACAAAATATAAAAGGAAGAAACTTAAGAAAATTATTATCTATAAATCTATAGTTTCACTTGTATTTGTAGATAACTTATCAACTGATAATATAGAGTATATATTTTTATAGCTATAACTAGAGATAATAAATTTACCTGAAATATATATGATGATCAGATATTTGAAATGTATGTATTCTGAGTTTAGAGTTATAGTAAGTTAACAATAAGCAGTAATATAAAAGATTTAATATATAGAGGGTGTAATCGTATTTAAATTTTAATTTCATATTAAAAGATGCTTTGGATATTTTGGGTTTGATAGAGTATATGGTGAAAATGAATTCCATATTTGTCTTTTTATTTTTCAAACTGTGTCACTAGAATCTCTTAAATTAGATTTATACCTCCCATTATATTTCTATTGGATAACAGTGGGCTACATGTTATTAAAGTAGCACACAAATGGAATTTAAAGATACTAAAATGATGAGCATAGACTCTGCTTATTACTATGGGGAGGAGTTGCAATGTTTGATTCTGATAACCATTCTTACTGCTAAATTACTTGAATCTAGAAATAGCCTTAGGCTTCTAGAATATAAAAATATTTCTGGTTCCTTGCTTTTTACTGGACACTAATGATAAATTGGTCTCCAAATTTTACAAGTAAGGTCTATATAAGAAGCTTTGACCATATGTACATTTATTAATGGGACTCTTTAAAAAAGTGCTATAGTCCCGTTATTTATATTTTTCAACATTCTGCAATTATACCCTCCTTTTGCCAGTGTTTTAAAAATAAAATCTGGGGCTACAGAGATAATATAGAAAAGATGTTCTTGCAGAAAGCATCCCAATTCAATTCAGCATGCATATAACTTCATGTAACCGCAGTTTCAAGGAGTCTGATGCCTCTGATCTCTTTGGGTACCTGCACTCACAGGCATGCACTCACACATAGACACATAAGTGTAATTCAAAACAAATACTAAAGAAAGCTTTACAAAAGTGAAGAGAGGAGGGGGCTGGAGAAATGGTTCAGCACTTAAGAGCCCTGATACCTTTTCTCTGCGGACCAGGATTCAATTCCCAATGCCCACATGGCAGCTCACAAATGTCTGTAATACAAGATCTGACACTCTCATATAGACGTACATGCCTGCAAAACACCATTTTTCATTTATTTGCATAACTATTATTTGCATAAATAATTTATAATATTATTAATAATAAATTATTATTTTATTTACTTGCATAAATATTATTTGCATAAACTACTAAATTGTTAAAATTTGAATAGTAGAATAGAAATCATTTTTACTACCACTGTGGGTCATTTGCTTTTTTTGGTTAGTTTTGTGTGTGTGTGTGTGTGTGTGTGTGTGTGTGTGTGTGTGTGTGTCTGTGTGTGTCTGTGTATGCATGTGTGTTAAATTATATATGGATGCTTATGATTATATGACTATAATTTTAATTTTAATGTACAAATATCTTTGTATTCTTTTTCATACTGTGAAAAGTTACATACTGTAAAAGTTTATAATGAACTCTCGTTTTTACTCACCATCATAAGAGACAGAGGCATTTGTTTGGATTTTCGTTTTGTTCTGCTGTGCTCATGCTCCTCCTTAATGACTGACCATGCATGCTCCTGCATTTCTTCTTTTGTACTAAGTGGGAGTAAAATGGTAGAATTAACCAGAATTTCTCTTGCTTTCTCCAAATCCTATTTGTGAACAAGTCCTGTATTTCTATCTTTCATGTTGTACCACTCTCCAAAGGTGCTCAGTAAGTTTCTAAAGCATTGATATGAACTTAAAGAGTTCCTTTATTCACATCCTTCCTTTTCGAAAACTGATGCTAAAATAATCCCATGTTTTACCATTGGGGCAATCATCTTGAGATTAGTATCTTATTCCTTTTGACATTACTGAAAATCTTCATATGTTTTCTTGGGTTTTGGCATGACAAATGTTGCAGGTTGATTTTGTACATCTCATGCTTCTGACACAGAACCAATCATTCTCCAAGTAATTCTGCTTCCATTTTAGTAGGGAAAGGGATCTAGAAACCACAGACAAAGGAATTGAGAAACGCAAGAGTTAGTTCTCATAGTACTAGAAGGAGCAGGATTTTAGGAACTTATTATTGATAGGATGATCATTATAGTCACAATATTTTCCAGTAAACAGAGCTAAAATGTATTTCTCTATGCAGTATATGTTTATGAAGGTAAAATAAATTGAGAGTTTCATGCTTAATCATGCAAGACTTTTTATACATCCTTTTTTCCTCCAATTCCAAAATTTCTGATAATGAGTCCAATATAATTTATTACTTTCTTTGTCCACAAGATACCATCAATAATAATGATAATATCACCACTCCTTTTATAAATATGACAACATCCCAAAAATTGAATGTATCTTGCTGATATACACTTTGGACAGAGGACTTGGCAGAACTGAGACATAATGAAACTGGGCACCACCTCCCTGAGAACTAGCTCTCACAGTTCCAGAAGGAGCTATGTATTTTGCCAATGGAGAAAAGAAATTGCTTTTAGTCCTACCCATAATGTGTAAGAACAATAGTCAGGCCCAGAAAGACAAATACTACATGATCTTACTCATATTTAAAATCCAAAAGTTATTTGGACTCATAGAAGATAAGAACTATTAATCAGACCATCTTGGCTACTGTGGCCAAGCAACCATCTCAGCCAGGGGCACAGGGAACACTGGAGTGGGGGATCGCTTGGGTGGTAGCCTGCCTGGGTTCCTTTTGCACACAGGAGCTGGGCAGCTCTACAGCTGTCTGGACATGTATCCTGCAGGAAAACTCTGACCTGTAGGGAGTCCCGCGGTTAGACAGAGCCCTGGTCCAAGGTCTCCACCATCTTGGATCCTGTGACAAAGCAGCCAGCTCGGCCAGGTATGCAGAGGACACCAGAGTGAAGGATTGCTCAGGACACAGCCTGCCTGGGTTCCTTCCGCACAAGGGAGCTGGGTAGCTCTACAGCTACCTGGGCACGTACTCTGTGGGGGCAGGGCAGAACATCTGAACTACAGGAAGTCCCACAGTTAAAAGGAGCCCGGTGGTCTGAGGTCCCTACCATATTGGCTCCTGTGGCCAAGCAGCCAGCTCAGCCAGAGACCTGTGCCACATCTGACAAGGGGAAGATCCCACATCCTGATACTCTCTATGAACCAGCAGGAACAGGTTAATCACCACTGCCCCTTTCCATCAGATGTGCTAGACCTGTGCTACATCTGACACAGGGAAGATCCTACTTCCTGATACTCTCTCAAGAAAGGACAGGAGCAGGTTATTGGGTAGAAGCGGAGCCTTCGATAACCAACATCAGCAGAGCATTTGAAATCCAGCAGCAAACCTTGTCCTGGGCCGATTGCCCTACAGAGTGACCAGTGCTTGGAGAGGGTCCTCACAGCATCCACCATCTTCACTACCGGGCAGACCAGACAGGCAACACCAGGTACAAAGAGACAACCTGAGTATAGTATTGCTTGGGACAAGGTACACTAGGGCTCCAACAGCACCCAAGAGTAGGGCAGCACATCAGCAATCTGTGCCAGGGGAAACCCAGTCATTCAGGGGTGTGGACATAGCCTTAGAGGCCTACAGGAGGTCTAAGCACCAGCCAGTATCAGCAGGACCAACTAATGCCAGAGATAACCAGATGGCAACAGGCAAATGCAGGAACGTTACTAACAGAAATCAAGGCAATATGGCAGCATCTGAGCCCAATTTACGACAATAGTAAGTCCTGGATACCACAACCCACCAGAAAAACAAGATTCAGATTTAAAATCACTGGTCATGATGTTGTGAGAGGAACACAAAAAGGACATAAATAAATCTCTTAAAGAAATGCAGGAGAACATCAATAAGTTAGAAGCCATTACAATGGAAACACAACAATCACTTAAAGAAATTCAGGAGAATATGGGTCAACAGATAGAAGTCAATAAAGAGGAAATACAAAAATCACTTAAAGCAATGCAGGAGAAATTGAGTCAATAGGCAGAAGTCATGAAAGAAGAAACACAAAAATCTATTAAAGAAATACAGGAAAACACAAACAAACAAGTGAAGGAACTGAGCAAAACCATCCAGTATCTAAAAACAACCAATAAATCACAAAGGGAGACAATTTTGGAGATAGAAAACCTTGGGAAGAAATGAGGGACCATAGATGCAAATATCAACAACACAATACAAGAGATGGAAGAAAGAATCTCAGATGCTGAAGATACCATAGAAACCATGGACTCAACAGTTAAAGAAAATGCAAAATGCAAAAACTGTGTAACCCAAAACATCCAGGAAATCCAGGATACAACGAGAAGACCAAATCTAAGGATTATAGGTATAGATGAGAGTGAAGATTTACTCTTGGCTTAAAGGGCCAGCAAATATCTTCAACAAAATTATGGAAGAAAACTTCCCTAACCTAAAGAGAGAGATGCCCATGAATATACAAGAAGCCTACAGAACTCCAAAAAGACTGGACCAGAATAGAAATACATCCAGGCACATAATAATCCAAACTAAAATATAATTTAAAAAAAGGTGAGAATATTAAAGATAATAAGAGAAAAAGGCCAAGTAACATATAAGGAAGACCTATTAGAACTACACCAGACTTCTCACTAGAGACCATGAAAGCTAGAAGATCCTGGGCAGATCTCATGAAGACCCTAAGAGAACACAAATGCCAGCCAAGACTACTATACCCAGCAAAACTCTTAATCACCATAAACGGAGAAGCCAAAATATTCCATGATAAAACCAAATTTACAAAATATCTTTCCACAAACCCAGCCCTACAAAGCATAATAGGTGGAAAACGCCAATACAAGGGGGGAAACTACACCCTGGAGAAAGCAAGATAGTAAAATTCTTTCATCAATCCCAAAGAAAGACAACCATTCAAATATAAAAATAACATCAAAAATGACAGGAAGTAATAATCACTATGCCTTAATATCTCTTAACATCAAGGGACTCAATTCCCCCCCCCCAAAAAAAAGACATGGACTAACATACTGGATACATAAACAGGACCCTACATTTTGCTACATAAAGGAAACAAACCTCAGTGTCAAAGACAAACCCTACCTCAAAGTAAAAGGCTGGAAAACAATTTTACAAGCAGATGGTCTCAGGAAATAAGCCGGAGAAGCCATTCTAATATCGGATAAAATTGACTTTCACCATAAAGTCATCAAAAGAGACACAGAAGGATACTTCTTACTAGTCAGAAAGCCCACATACATATGGAGGCTGAACAACACTCTACTTAATGATACCTTGGCCAAAGAAGAAATAAAGAAAGAAATCAAAGACTTTAGAATTTAATGAAAATGAAGGCACAATATACCAAAATTTATGGGACACAATGAAAGCAGTGCTAAGAGGAAAACTCATAGCCCTGAATGCCTCCAATAAGAAACTGGAGAGAGCATACACTAGCAGCTTAATGGCAAACCTGAAAGCCCTGGAATAAAAAGAAGTGAATTCACCCAGGAGAAGTAGAAGGCAGGAAATCATCAAACTCAGGGCTGAAATCAATCAAGTAGAAATAAAGAGAACCATACAAAGAATCAACAAAACCAGGAGCTGGTTCTTTGAGAAAATCAACAAGGTAGATAAACCCTTAGCCAGACTAACAAAAGGTCACAGAGACAGTATACAGATGAACAAAATTAGAAATGAAAAGTGAGATATAACAACAGAAACAGAGGAAATTCAAAGAATCATCAGATCCTACTACAAAAAGCCTGTTCTCAACACAACTGGAGAATCTGGAGGAAATGGACAATTTCCTAGACAGATATCAAATACCAAAATTAAATCAGGATCAAATAAATCATCTAAACAGTCCGATAACCCCTAAAGAAATAGAAGGGGTCATAGAAAGTCTTCCAACCAAAAAAGCACAGGACCAGATGGTTTGTGTAGAATTCTATCAGACCTTCAAAGAAGACCTAACACCAATACTCTTCAAATTATTCCACAAAATAGAAACAGGAACACTACCCAACTCATTATACAAAGCCACAATTACGCTGATACCAAAACCACAAAAAGATCCAACAAAGAAGGAGAACTACAGTCCAATATCCCTTATGAATATCGATGCAAAAATACTCAATAAAATTCTTGCCAATCAACCAACAAATTGGGAAAAGATCTTCACCAACCCTACATCAAATATAGGGCTAATATCCAATATATATAAAGAACTCAAGAAGTTAGACTCCAGAAAACCAAATAACCCTATTTTAATGACCCATTTTTTAAATGGAGTACAGAGTTAAACAAAGAATTTTCACCTGAAGAACTTCGGATGGCGGAGAAGCATCTTAATAAATGGTCAACTTCATTAGTCATTAGGGAAATGCAAATCTAAACAACCCTGAGATTTCACCTTACACCAGTCAGAATGGCTAAGATTAAAAATTCAGGAGACAGCAGATGTTGGCAAGGATGTGGAGAAAGAGGAACACTCTTCCACTGCTGGTGGGTTTGCAAATGGTACAACCACTCTGAAAATCAGTCTGGCGATTCCTCCAAAAACTGGGCACCTCACTTCCACAAGATCCTGCTATACCACTCCTGGGCATATACCCAGAGGATTCCCCAGCATGTAATAAGGATACATGTTCCACTATGTTCATAGCAGCCCTATTTATAATTGCCAAAAGCTGGAAAGAACCCAGGTATCCCTCAACAGAAGAGTGGATGCAAAAAATGTGGTATATATACACAATGAAGTACTATTCAGCCATTAGAAACAATGAATTCATGAAATTCTTAGGCAAATGGATGGAGCTGGAGAACATCATACTAAATGAGGTAACCCAGACTCAAAAGATGAATCATGGTATGCACTCACTAATAAGTGCATATTAACCTAGAAAACTGGAATACAAAAAACATAATCCACACATCAAATGAGGTACAAGAAGAACAGAAGAGTGGCCCCTTGTTCTGGAAAGCCTCAGTGAAGCAGTATAGAGCAAAACCAGAACAGGGAAGTGGAAAGGGTTGGGTGGGAAAACAGGGGGAGGGAATGGGGCTGATGGGACTTTTGAGGAGTGGGGGGTCTAGAAAAGGGGAAATCATTTGAAATGTAAATAAAAATATATCGAATAAAAAAAGAAAAAAGAGAAAAAATAAGTGTTATTAAGTTCCAATTAATACACAGAATTATCTTTTACCATGAGTTATTTTATTAATAAATGCTTTAAAGTCTATATAAGTAACCAAAGGCAATAAAAAAAATTAAAGGTGAAAAAAAAATCTTGCCAATTGAATCCAAGAACACATCAAAATGATCATTCACCATGATCAAGTAGGCTTCATCCCAGGAATGCAGGGATGGTTCAATATACGGAAATCCATCAATGCAATCCACTACATAAACAAACTCAAAGAAAAAAACCACATGGTCATTTCATTGGATGCTGAAGAAGCATTTGACAAAATTCAGCATCCTTTCATGCTTAAAGTCTTGGAAAGAACAGGAATTCAAGGCCCATACCTAAACACAGTAAAAGCAATATACAGCAAACTGTTAGCCAACTTCAAACTAAATGGAGAGAAACTTGAAGCAGTCCCACTAAAATCAGGGACTAGACAAGGCTGCCCCCTCTCACCACATCTTTTCAATATAGTACTTGAAGTTCTAGCTAGAGTAATTAGACAACATAATGAGGTAAAAGGGATACAAATTGAAAAGGAAGAAGTCAAAGTATCACTATTCACAGATGTTATAATAGTATACTTAAGTGACCCAAAAAACTCCCAAGAGTGAACTCCTACAGGTGATAAACAACTTCAGCAAAGTGGCTGGATATAAAATCAACTCAAGCAAATCAGTAGCCTTCCTATACTCAAAGGATAAAAAGGCTGAGAAAGAAATTAGGGACATGACACCCTTCACAATAGCCACAAACAATAGAAAGTATCTTGGTGTGACTCTAACCAAACAAGTGAAAGATCTGTATGACAAAAACTTCAGGTCTCTGAAGAAGGAAATCAAAGAAGACCTCAGAAAATAGAAAAATCTGCCATGGTCTTGGATTGGCAGGATTAATATAGTAAAAATGGCCATCTTGCCTAAAGTAATAAACAGATTCAATGAAATCCCCATCAAAATCCAAACTCAGTTATTCATAGAGGTAGAAAGAGCAATTCTCAAATTCATCTGAAATAACAAGAAAAAAAAATAAACAACCAGGATAGCTAAAACTATTTTCAACAGCAAAAGAACTTCTGGGGAAATCAGTATCCCGGACCTCAAGTTGTACTACAGAGTAATAGTTTTAAAAACTGCATGGTATTGGTACAGTGACAGGCAGTTAGATCAATGGAATAGGATTGAAGACCCAGAAATGAACCTGCATCACTTGATCTTTGACAAAGGAGCTGAAAACATCCAGTAGAAAAAAAGGTAGCCTTTTCAACAAATGGTGCTGGCTAAACTGGAGGTTAGTATACAGAAGAATGCGAATTGAATTAGTCCAATCTTATCTCCTTGTACTAAGCTCAACTCCAAGTGGATCAAGTACATGAAACCAGACACACTGAAACTAATAGAAAAGAAACTGGGAAAGACCCTTGAGGACATGCACACAGGGGAAATGTTCCTGAACAGACACACCAATAACTTATGCTCTAAGATCAAGAATTGACAAATGGGACCTCATAAAATTACAAAGTTTCTGTAAAGCAAAAGACACTGTGAAAAGGACAAAATGTCAACCATCAAATTGGGAAAGAATCTTCACCAACCCTACATCCAACAGAGGGCGAATATCCAATATATACAAAGAACTCAAGAAGTTAGACTCCAGAGAGCCAAATAACCCTATTAAAAATGGGGTACAGTGATAAACAAAGACTTTTCACCTGAAGAACTTCGAATGGCTGAGAAGCACCTTAAGAGATGTTCAGCATCATTAGTCATTAGGGAAATGCAAATCAAAACAACCCTGATATTTCACCTCACAGCAGTCAGAATGGCTAAGATCAAAAACTCAGGAAACAGCAAGTGTTGGCAAGGATGTGGAGAAAGAGGAACACTCCTCCACTGCTGGTGGGAATTCAAGCTGGTACAACCACTCTCGAAATCAGTCTGGTGGTTCCTCAGAAAACTGGGTATGATACTTCCATAGGACCCTGCTATACCACTCCTGGGCATATACGCAGAGCATTCCCTGCATGTATTAAGGACACATGCTCCACTATATTCATAACAGCCTTATTTATAATAGCCAGAAATGGAAAGAACCCAGATGCCCCTCAATGGAGGAATGGATAGAGAAAATGTGGTATATTTACACAATGGAATACTACTCAGCAATTAGAAACAATGAATTCATGAAATTCTTAGGCAAATGGTGGGAACTGGAAAATATCAACCTAAAGGAGGTAACCCAATCACCAAAGAACACACATGGAATGCATTCACTGATAGTGGATATTAGCCCAGAAGCCCTGAATACCCAAGACACAATTCGCATATCAAATGATTCCCAAGAAGAAGGAAGGAGAAGGCCATGGTCCTAGAAAGGCTTGATCCAGCATTGTAGGGGATTACTAGTACAGAGAAGTGGGAGAGGGGTGATTGGAGAACAAGCGGAGGGAAGAGGGCTTTGGGACTTATGGGGAGTGGGGAACCTGGAAAGCGAAAATCATTTGTAATGTAAACAAAGAATATAGAAAAGAAAAAGAAAAAGAAAAAAAGAAGATAAGAATATAAATTAAATGAGCAAATAGTTCTTAAAAGAAGAAGTAAAAATATAAATTAATATTTGGAAATTCCTCAACATCTTTAACCATCAGGAAAACTGAAATTTGAAATGCTTTGCAATTCCATCTACTCTGAATGAGAATAGATATAAACAAGGAAACAAATTCTGATCAGGATATATCACGTCACATACTTTTTATGATGAGGATGTTTGTAATCTACTCTTAGCAGCTTTGAAATCTAAAATGTTATTAATTATGGTCACCTTACTTTGTAACAGATGAGCAGATTGTAAAAGTGATCACATTCACTAGACTTTTCCCTGTAGTATCTACAATAAAGCAGAGTTACTCTTAGATGAAAGGAAGCTAAGCTGCAAAGAAGACTCTCAGAGTAGAAAGTTGCAAAGACAACTCTGAGACCAGAACAACTACCTAGAAAAATAAAAATGCACCCCAGTTGTTATATAAGAGACCTGCCAGCCCCCAAGTTGTCTGTAAGAGTTTTAGACCAGAATCACTTAGAATGGGAAATCTTCAACCTGCTGGGCTGCCTGCAGGCTGTGCAGTGTGCTCCAGGTTCCCCAGCTTTTGTGAGCTGTCACTCTTGCTGGGGTGGATCTTGGTGATTCAGCTGTCTTTTGGTCATTTCTGTTCCTTTAAGAAAACCTTCATCCATACCCGTCTATAACAACAATAAAACCCATTGGTTCACCAAACTGGACTTTGGTGGTATATCCATGCTTTGTTCTGGTATGGGATCCCTAGCTGTGATGAGCAGATGCTTATGTTGTGTCTCCCCAGGAAAAGTTTTGTCACACAACAGCTACTTACTGGAGGTGGTGGTTTGAATAAAAATGGCCCTCATAGACTCATATATTTAAATGCTTGATCACTAGGAAATGGCACTATTAAGAGGTGTGACCTTGTTGGTGGAGGTGTGTTTTTTGTTGGAGAAAGTATGTAACTGAAGGTGGAGTTTGAGGTTTCAGATGCCAAAGCCAGGCCCAGTGCCTCCCCCTTCCTGGTTCCTGCAAATCCAGATGTATAACTTCTAGCTCCTTCTCCAGCACTGTGTCACAGTGCCATGCTTTCCACCATGATGACAATGGGCTAAACCTGTGAAATTTAAGCTACCCTCAAAGAAATGATTTCTTTTATATGAGTTGCTGTGGTCATAACATCTCTTCACAGCAACAGAAACCCTAAGACACTGGCTTTTTCCTTTTGGTTTGCTCAGCCTGCTTTCTTACAGAACTGAGCCCTGCCATCCCATGTGCAAAAGATGTATTAATCAAAATACTGGGGAGAAAATTTTAACTTAATTCATAAAGACTCTTACCATATCATTTTGGGCACAAAAGCCTAAAGTAAAAATAAAAGACATTTTCACTTATGTGTATTTCTTCAGAGAAGTAACAGACCTAAAATACAATACAAAGAAATATTTTCAACCATTTAGCTAATGTTCCTAATTTGCCTTCCTATTCAATCAACCACTGGCTTCTAGTGGGATAAAACTCTGGCTATCCATTACTCAGGAATTTGATCATAATTAATAACATATTTTGTGTTTCAAAACTACAAAGACTAGATTGTAAATATCTTCATAACATAAAAAGGATGTGAAGAGATGACTTTGTTCTCCCTTGTTTTTATTTAAGTTTTTCATACAATATATTATCATGTTTTGATCTCCCTGAATTCCTACCAGATCCAACCAACAAACCTTCCTACCCATCCAACTTTATGTTTTTTTGTTCTCTCCCTGAACCCTCAAAAAAGAAGCAAGGTAATGATTTAAATGAGAATGGCCCCCAAAGACTCATATATATGAATGCTTGGTCCCCAGTTGGTGAAACTGTTATAATATATTGGTAAGATTCAAAAAAAATTAGAATTTCTTAGCAATTCATAGATAACATATAAAAACATGGGTGGCAGATATTGAGCAGTTTTTGAAAAGCTAATAAATAGCAAGAATTCGGAAACAAACAACTTTCTAGGCCTAACATGTGTGCACAAAATGCCAGATGACCCACAATAAAACTGCAGGAGCCCTCTATCCACTTCATCCATTTAGTACAGTTCTTGTGCTGATTATGGCTATTTACTTAAGAACTGAATATCTAAACCTTGTTTGTTGTTTGAAGGGTCATGTGATAAAGTTACAGCCAACAAAATTCAAAGAGAAGCTATGCATGCAACCTTTAGGGCTTACCTTTAAAAACAGGGGAGTATCTTCCATTTCTGCCTCCTAGCACATTTTCATGATGGTGCCTGGAACATAAGTGTAGGGTCAGCCATCTTGGGCAATATAAAGGAGAACATGGTAAGAAAATACAAGCAGAATAGATCTCCATAATATCATTCAGAGTTGTAGTATCATACCACTATTCAATAAAGGAGAAATAAAATTTGATTTTTTAATCCACAGTTAATTTGCACTTCTGTTTCAGGAGGCAGAAGAAGCATCCTAACTAACAGAATGGCTCACACATGAGGAGAAATCCAGATCATAGTAGAAAGTTTTTATCTGTTCCTTGATCTGCAAACTTGAAAGTAATCTCAGAGCTCATTTTATTTAAATTATAGTGGTTGCACATAATTATGTAGTATTATAGATTTAAATGCTCATGGTTGCCATTAAATCAAACACATTCTATCATCTTTTTACATTATTACTAATGATCAAAGTTACTGAGCCCCTCTAGACATTCTTATTAATGGGTTTTCTAATTAGAGTCTATTTGGCAACGACAGTGAAAGGTGGAGGCTTAAGAAGGGATAAAGTCAAATAATTACACCTATGATCTTCCTCAATCCTGATTTATACATTCTTTATAAAACTGTTTCCTTACCCTAGTTGTTTGATTTGTTAATGCTATGGCATAATTACATTTAAGTTTATTTTAAATGGATATGCTGCATATTCTTTCCGCCCCTCCACTGTCTTTCCTCTTCTATATGCTCTGTGCTCCTGGATTACATCAACTTACTCCCTTATCCTGTGGTTAGCTTTAGCATCCAGATGCATGAGTGGAAGACTGGAGTATGGGACAATGCTGAGCTTGGTTATGTGCATCCTTCAGCTTCTTCCCTGCCTGACCAGAGTTTAGAAGTACCGGTCTTCCTAAAGGATGAACACAACCTCTGCAAGCCATTTTCCACTATAGCTAGAGGAGAGTTTCTTACAGTATAAGAATCCAAATAAACTTGGATTTTCTTAAAAGTGCACATTTTAATTTAACCCATCTCAAACAAGTCTGAGTTCTCAGGTGATATTACTGTTGTGTATACAAAGACTACTCTGTAAATAGAAATGAACCATATTTTCCTAGGCTGCAGTACCACTCTCCGCCTCAGGCCTTATGCATAGCAATGAGTCCAGCTCATTCACCATCCCATACGTCTTCCCTCAGCTACGCATCCCTATTTATAACTAATTGTTCCATTTAATTCCTTTCAGTTGCCTTTTGTGCATATCATGCAGTGGAAACATTTAACTTAGCTGTGTAGAGAACATAAATCTATGTAATGCCAGGTGCCAAATTACAAACTTTCGCTTTTCCAGCTTTGGGTTCAGTATTCAGTAGTATTACTGGAAATAAAATGTCACACACTTTTCGAGATAATTTTTGGCTTTTAAGCCTACCATAAATTAGAAGTTCTATATCATTTTTTAAATTTGTGATTGTTTGTAATTATCTTCTTACTGTTGATAGCTTGCAGACTATCTCCTTTATTTTCATCTTTCCATCTAGTACGTTGGCAAAGAATACCATTCCCAATCATGCATAAACTTCTGTTATGTGTGTTTCTAAACGAGCATTTAAGGACAATTCTGAATTACAACTTAGTCTTAGATAATAAAGAATTTAAAAGGCCTAATTTGCTTGTTCTAAATGCATTTTAACTTGTAGATCAACTATAAAGAAGTGTTAAATAATCTTTATTTGATATCAATCATAAATCACAGTAAACGTCTTTCAGTGGTAAAAGGCACCATCCTTGATGTAGGGAATTCTAATTAAAACAGCATTGTCAGGAATAGACAGTTGCCTGCTGATGTTCAGCCATTGCCCATCAGAGGCTAGTGAACACAAAATGAAACACAAGTGAGTCTTCTTGTTTCTGAGACAGTGATAGAATTTCCCAGTGTTTAAACATATTCATATACCCAGTTATATAAATCTAAGTATAAAACCATTTAATAGGTTTAAAGTGACACCCCATATTTACAGAAAGTAAAACATTACTAATAAAGTCCAATCTTATCTTGAAAGAGGGAGAGCAGTGATAGCATGGATACAACTGGAATTGTTTTTAAAAAAGATCATATCCATGTTATGACAAGTCAGTTTTACTTAAATCAGGACCGTCAAACAAAAACATTCTTAGCCATTCATGATCTGAATTTGGTGTATGAATTAAATTATGGTATGCATTAAAAGTCGCAGGACATTTGTTTTGTAATAAATAAGGCAGAGAAATTACTCATTAGTAGCCTTTTTAAGATAAGCTATTAGGTCTCCCTTTCTCCCTTCTTCTTGATTCCAGTGAAGATCATTTTTGTTCCAGGGATGTACTTTTCGGGATTCTCCAAATACTCCATCAGGGCACCCTCTCCCCAGGGGATGCCTTTGTCCTTGTTGGCATCTGTGTAAGAAAATCCCGCAGCCTGGCCTGTCTTCTGCCCAGACAGACCATAGAGATCTGGGCTGGTCTTGTGCTTGCCTCCCTTTCCCACAGTGTGGCACCCGGCACACTTCTGAACAAAACTCTTCTTGCTCTTTTCAACATCACCCATTTTTAATTCACTCTGGGCTGGTCAACACCACAAACTTTCAGACTCAAAGACAGACGTCCCGCTCTCCTGCCCAAGGACAGGCCAACCTGCCTGCCTATGTACTGGTGTTGGTGCCACCACACTTGTTCTCATTCTATACCATTTTTAACTCTTGCCCAGTTCTAAACAATTTAGTCAGTAAGATCGGCTCAATCATTTGAGTTGTAGATTCGCTCCCAGTAGTCACAGAAGTGGAGAACCTTGAAAGTTTGGGAAGTTTCTTTCAACATCTGAAAATCAACAGTGTTTTTTAAACTTTGTATTGATTCTTTGTGAGGTTCACATCATGTATCCTAGTCTAGCTTATTTTCCTGTCTCCTCATATCTGCCCTTTGCCCTTACAACCTTCCCTCCAAATATACAGTTACATACACACACACACACACACACACACACACACACACACACAGCAGCAGCAGCAGCAGCAGCAGCAGCAGCAGCAGCATAATCATCCTGGAAGCTGTAGTATGACACAGTGTGTCCCATAGTATATCCCTCTGATATCCCTCTGTCCACACATCTTCACTTGCAAATGTTCATTACAATAGTCTGGTTTTAGATCTCTGGTTTCTGTGACACCATCAATATTGGGTCCTTACCAGCTCTCCTCCAGGTTATTGCCCTATGTCATCGAGGTTCTGCATCTTTGTATATGTAAGACTAATTGGCCCTCTCATACATTTCAGGATTTCATAGATGGAGTAGATTTTGGGGTAACCCAACCCAACCTTGGATCTGTGCCTGTGTAGTAGTTAAGTCAGTCAGCCAGCCAGTTCTCCTGCACCAGGTCATTCTCTCCAGGACTGTTGCAGCTGGGTCACCCAGTGCTGCCATCAGCAGGAGGCAGGGTCAGTTCTGCTTTTGTTCCCTCAGCGCCAGTGCACCCACACCCACATCTCCACTGCCAGTCTACTGTGCTGCCAAGTCAAAGCAAAGGCCCCCTTATCCCAAGTACTGCAGACTATGAGGGGGTAGGCCAGCTTCCCAGATCTCACACCCTCTGGCTCACCCAGGCTTCCGCCATCAGGACCAGCTCCATTGTGTTGCTGAGGAATGATGCAGGACTAGCTCTCCCAAGTGCTACATTCAGTACAGGGGTGTTGGGGAATGGCTAGCTCTCCCATTCTGTTCTCATGTTCTTATGTCCTGGGGGCCAGCTCTCTGTACTACTGCAGATGACAAAGGGGGGAGGGAGAAGGAAATGGTATCTTGTGCCCACACCACGTCATGGTAGACAAGTAGCTGGACCAGCTCTCCTCCATTCTTGCCTTCAGGACAACTCACTGTGCCCCCTCAACCAGGGACAGCACTACTGTGCTGCCCAGGAGAGGTGCAGGGCCTGCTCTCCTGCTCTCATGACCCTGTGAGGAGCATTTCTGATGGCTGGAGCAAGGCCGGGGTTCACCTCTGTGCCTGTGATACCCCACAGCAGAGGAATGACAGGGTCAGTTCTCCCACACTTATGCCCTCCTCTATTACCAAGGCTTGCTCCACTGTTCTGCCTGAGCAGGGCACAGCCCCCATTCCCCAGTGCTAACATCAGTGAAAGGTAGGGCCGGCTCTTCAGAATGCTGCAGCCAGTGAGGGGCAGGGCCAGTTCTGCATAGCCAGCCCTTGGACATCCAGGTTATTCCCAGCAGCTGCCCCAACCAGAGATGTCCCCATGTTCTCAGATGACAATATGACCCATGCACACTGACACTGACTCCTGCAACTGCATTGTCACAGACCCAGACATGGCTCTTAGTGATAAGTCATACTGGGACCTCACCATGGCCCCAGGGGATGGCCAGTCACAACAGGCTTCTTCTCTCCACCCTTGAGTCTCCAGGTCCATCTCATAATGCTCAAGTTGCTCCACTTCTCTTTCTCTCCCACTTTCCCACTATATGCTTGTACACTGCAGGCTGGCTTTGAGTCTAACAGCCCCTGGGTGACAGCCTCCAGCAAGCAGATGCCTATAGCTCTCTTGTGCTCTGCAGGTCAGTTGGTTGCTTAGCAGTCTGCAGATCCCTCTCATGTTCCTCCTGAGTTCCATCATCTGTCTATGAGCCTCCCATGCTGTGAGATGGAGAGCAGGTCTGTGAGCATCTTTTTTCTGTCCACACCATGTGGCATAGAAGAATGCAGGTCTCTGTCTTCCTCCTCCTGTGCTGTGCTACCCTGGACTTGATTAGATTTGATTCGATTTGATTTTTATGGGTCCTAGGCATTACAGAGCTTTGGCCAGCAAACCAGGCATCAAACTAGGATGAACAAAGGCCTGCCGTCTGCTCTGCCCCTGACTGATATAAGAACAACGCCACCAAAAAGATGTTTTCTTTGCCCATTGTCAGGGGGAGAAATCAGCATTTTTAAGATTAACAAAAACATGCAAACTGATAGAATTCAATGTGTTCGCTGGATGGCTTGTATGTACATTAAGATTTGTACAAGAAACTAGAAAAGGATTCATGAAACTGGGAAAAGCATTAAAAGAGAAGGTAAGGAGGGTCATAGAACCTATGCTATATAAAAGTAACTGGAGATATGGAAGAGCAGGGGGAATCCACCGAATGTAAGTATGTATAAAATTTCTGTAAACAAACATATAATTTTGTCAGCTAATTTAAAAAGGGGGAAGGCTGGAGAGGTACCATGTTTCTCTCACAGAAGACCTCAGTTTGTTTCCTAGCACCCACATTGGTGTCTCAGCACTCCTTGCAAGTGTAGCTCTAGAGGTCTAGGAGATCTGAACTCTATAGACACTTACCAAGACACACACACACTTGCGCGCGCGCGCGTGCACACACACACACACACACACACACACACAGAGAGAGAGAGAGAGAGAGAGAGAGAGAGAGCATATAGCCCCCAATACACACATAATTTAAAATAATAAAAATAAATTTACCAAAAATATAAAAAGCATTCACATTTCTTAGGCACTATTAACCTGAAATTCCCTCAGTCTTAAACCAAATACAGGGGTAACATGATAGAAAGCCTGTGAAGCAACAAAGGCTACACTGACACCAGGCTTTTCTTTTGCAGCATTTTATACTGGTCATAATTCCTCATCCTAAAGGTAAGCAGTGGCTTGTCAACAGCTCTCTCTGTCTCTCTCTGTCTCTCTCTGTCTCTCTCTGTCTCTCTCTCTCTCTCTCTGTCTCTCTCTCTCTCTCTCTCTCTCTCTCTCTCTCTCTCTCTCTCTCTCACTCTCAACCCCCCACACACATTTATACTCTGCTCTGGCATATAAGGAGAGAATATCCTCCTCAGTGCATATATTTTGAAGCACAGTCTTCTTACGTTGCCTAGGCTAGCCTCAAACTTGCTCTCTGTCCTCAGACTCCCTGGGCACTGGGAATATAGGCATGTACCACCAAACCCAGCTTGTGCTCCCTTCCTCCATTCTGAGTTTGAAATGAAGAGCTGGCCGTTAGCATAAGGACCTTTTGCTGATATGCTTACTTGAGTAAATTATTAAAACATAATCACTGCCACTAACATCTTCTGTAAATCCTTCCATCACAAAAAATTCTTGATAGAAACAAAAGATTCTTGATAGAAATCAGTGATTTAACAGACTTATAATGATGTAGTTTCTAGACTAGCAACAAAGCTTCTTAGAAGTACAAAATCTTAGACCCCCATCCCAGAACTAATAAATCAGAGTTGAATTTTTTATCAAGAACAGGTACTTCACATACACACTGAAGTTTAAGACATGTTGCCTTAAAAATGCATATGCTCAAAAAATTCATTATATACTTGTTTCTTTCCTATTTTCCCCCAAATATTGTCCATTAACCTAAATGTTAACACTGATAAAATGCATTTGAACCTTCATGACAGGGTACAGTAAATTGTGAAAAAGATTTTAATTAATGTCTTGAATGGTTTCTAGAAAAAATGACCAAGGTATATATAAAAAAATTAATCTATATTTATATAATTTTCATAAACACTCATCCATGTTTTAATTTCTGCTTACACAAAGTGAACTTCATAAAATTTCTAACAGTTATAGTAAACAGACTATATATCACTGTTTGATTTCTCAAAACCAATGAAATATATTAATAAGGTTGCTTTGTTTTGTTTTGTTTGTTATTGATACAGGGTCTCATATAGCCCAGACTGGCCTGAAACTCATTGTTTGGAATTGGTTCTAATGCTTTATCTTGTTTCAGCTGCCAAAAGATGCCCTTCAAGAGCTGAGGGTCCCTGCCTCTTATCTGGCTTCGATAATAATTTCCTTATAACCAATGGCTGGGCAAGAAACAGAGTGAGAGTTTTAGATTTTGAGGGCAAGGGATCAAGAGATGGGGGAAGAGAAGGAGAATCATCATGAATTGGAAGAGAGGGATCAGATTTAAGAGCTGCAAGAGAAAAATCATCCAGCAGTGCAGTAGGAATATAGGTAGAAAGGGAATGTGACCCTATGTGTTGTGGGAGGGCTTCTCAGAAGGTAACAGGGCAATAGAGATAAAATATAGATTTAGAAGGTGTTAAGCAGGAATACACACACACACACACACACACACACACACACACCAGCTAATTTTGATATGCCTTGACTAGCACAATGTCTGGGCACTTCTGAACCTCCTTGCTGCTAGCACACATTCCCTTTTGATATACCTGTTTAACACCTTCTAGAGCTTTTGGGTGGTGCAGGGTGAACAACTTGCCAGAAGCCAAAGACGTTTAACTAATTCGCTGCTACAACAACTCATTACGTACCTGGATGTATCACTGAACCTTTGATTCTTCCCCCTCTTGTTCCTGTGCACTGGAATTACAGGCATACATTACCACATTCACTTTATATAGATCCAACCCAGGGCTTTTTTCATACTAAGAAGCATTTTTACCAACTAATCCTCACTCATAATTTATATAACAGACTTATATATGCACATTGAAATGTTTCTTTTGTTATATTCTGTACCCAGTTGATGAATTTGATACTTACTTAATCATACAATTCAAGAACCACTACCTAAAGACTAGTAAAACAAAATTCTGAAACCCTGACAAATTAAAATCATTATAAGAGCCAAATAAAGTAGCACGTGCTTGTTGCAACCTTAATAAAATCAGGAGGACTGTGGGCTCAAGGGAGGCCTTGGCCACATAGCGAGCTCCAGGATAGCCTGAGCTACATAGTGAGAATTTGTTTCAAAAGGAAACAAAAAAGAAGACACCAGAAGAAAAGAAAAAGTTTTCATTATTGGGGATTTTCTGCTTGGTTAGGTTTACTCCCAGGTATGTTATGTTTTGTGATTGTTAAGAATAGAATTTCGGGACCTCATAAAACTACAAAGTTTCTGTAAGGCAAAGGACATTGTCAAAAGGACAAAACGTCAACCAACAGATTGGGAAAGGATCTTCACCAACCCTAAATCTGACAGAGGGCTAATATCTAATATATACAAAGACCTCAAGAAGGTAGAACCCAGAGAACCAAATAACCCCATTAAAAAGTGGGGTATGGAGCTAAACAAAGAATTTTCACGTGAAGAACTTCGGAGAGCTGAGAAACACCTTAAGAAATGTTCAACATCATTAATAATTAGGGAAATGCAAATCAAAACAACCCTGAGATTTCACCTCACACAAGTCAGAATGGCTAAGGTCAAAAACTCAGGAGACAGCAGGTATTGGCGAGGATGTGGATAAAGAGGAACACTCCTCCACTGCTGGTGGGATTGGAAGATGGAGCAACCACTTTGGAAATCAGTCTGGCGGTTCCTCAGAAAACTGGGCATAACACTTCCTGAGGACCCTGCTATACCACTCCTGGGCATATATCCAGAGGATTCTTCAGCATGCAATAAGGACACATGCTCCACTATGTTCATAGCAGCCTTATCTATAGTAGCCAGAAGCTGGAAAGAACCTAGGTGTCCCTCCTCGGAGGAATGGATACCAAAAAATGTGGTATATTTACACAGTGGACTACTATTCAGCCATTAGAAACAATGAATTCATGAAATTCTTAGAAAAATGGATGGAGCTGGAGAACATCATACTAAGTGAGGTAACCCAGTCTCAAAAGATCAATCATGGTATGCACTCACTGATAAGTGGATATTAGCTTAGAAACTTTGAATACCCAAGACATAATCCACATATTAAATGATGTCCAAAAAGAATGGAGGAGTGGCCCCTGGTTCTGGAAAGACTCAATGCAACAGTATAGGGGAATACCAGAACAGGGAAGTGGGAAGGAGTAGATGGAGGAACAGGGGGAGGGAAGAGGGCTTATGGGACTTGCGGGGAGTGGGGACCCATAAAAGGGGAAATCATTTGAAATGTAAATAAAAAAAATATCAATAAAAAAAACTACAGCCTTTGAAGGGTGAAAAAAAAAGAATAATATTTCCCCCTGATTATTTTCAGTCTGTCTGTCATTCATATATAAGACTACTGCCACTTTGCAGAAAGTGTTTACTAACTCTAAAAGTTTTTGGCAGAGTCTTTTAGATCTCTAATATAGACATATCATTTGAAAATAGGAATATTTGGACTTCAAATTTGTATTCCATTTATTTCCTCCTCCTGTCTTATTGCTTTATCTAAAACTTAAACAACTATATTAACTAGGAATAGAGAGAGTAAACAGTTTTAATTTCTTCAGGAGTTTAGTGACACTATCTTGAGCTTTTCTCCATTCATGATGTTGGCTATAGGTTTGTTATATATAACCTTTAAAATGTTAAGATAGCACCATTTGTTGAAAAGGCTATCTTTTTTCCATTGGATGTTTTCAGCCTCTTTGTCGAGGATCAAGTGGCCATAGGTGTGTGGGTTCATTTCTGGATCTTCAATCCTGTTCCATTGATCCTCCTGCCTGTCACTGTACCAATACCATGCAGTTTTTAACACTATTGCTCTGTAGTATTGCTTGAGGTCCCGGATACTGATTCCCCCAGATTTTCTTTTGTTGCTGAGAATAGTTTTAGCTATCCTGGGTTTTTTGTTGTTCCAGATGAATTTGATAATTGCTCTTTCTAACTCTGTGAAGAATTGAGTTGGGATTTTGATGGGTATTGCATTGAATCTGTATAGTGTTTTTGGCAAAATGGTCATTTTAACTATATTGATTCTACCAATCCATGAGCATGGGAGGTTTTCCCATTTTTTGAGGTCTTCTTCCATTTCCTTCTTCAGAGTCTTGAAGTTCTTGTCATACAGATCTTTCACATGTTTGGTAAGAGTCACCCCAAGATACTTTATACTGTTTGTGGCTATTGTGAAGGAGGTCATTTCCCTAATTTCTTTCTCAGCCTGCTTATCCTTTGAGTAAAGGAAGGCCACTGATTTGCTTGAGTTGATTTTATAACCTGCCACTTTGCTGAAGTTGTTTATCAGCTGTAGGAGCTGTCTAGTGGAGTTTTTTGGGTCACTTAGGTAGACTATCATGTCGTCTGCAAATAATGATAGTTTGACTTCTTCCTTTCCAATTTGTATCCCTTTGACCTCCTTATGTTGTCGAATTGCCCGAGCTAGTACCTCAAGTACAAAGATAGCCTTTTCAACAAATGGTGCTGGTTCAACTGGAGGTCAGCATGCAGAAGAATGCGAATTGATCCATCCTTGTCTCCTTGTACTAAGCTCAAATCCGAATGGATCAAGGACCTCCACATAAAGCCAGACACTCTGAAGCTAATAGAAAAGAAACTGGGGAAGACCCTTGAGGACATCGGTACAGGGAGAAAGTTTCTGAACAGAACACCAATAGCGTATGCTCTAAGAGCAAGAATTGACAAATGGGACCTCATAAGGTTACAGAGTTTCTGTAAGGCAAAGGACACCATCAAGAGGACAAATCGGCAACCAACAAATTGGGAAAAGATCTTCACCAATCCTACATCAGATAGAGGGCTAATATCCAATATATATAAAGAACTCAAGAAGTTAGACTCCAGAAAACCGAACAACCCTATTAAAAAATGGGGTACAGAGTTAAACAAAGAATTCTCACCTGAAGAACTTCGGATGGTGGAGAAGCATCTTAAAAAATGCTCAACTTCATTAGTCATTAGGGAAATGCAAATCAAAACAACCCTAAGATTTCATCTTACACCAGTCAGAATGGCTAAGATTAAAAATTCAGGAGACAGCAGGTGTTGGAGAGGGTGTGGAGAAAGAGGAACACTCCTCCACTGCTGGTGGGATTGCAAATTGGTACAACCACTCTGGAAATCAGTCTGGCGGTTCCTCCGAAAACTGGGCACCTCACTTCCAGAAGATCCTGCTATACCACTCCTGGGCATATATCCAGAGGATTCCCCACCATGTAATAAGGATACATGCTCTACTATGTTCATAGCAGCCCTATTTATAATTGCCAGATGCTGGAAAGAACCCAGGTATCCCTCAACAGAAGAGTGGATGCAAAAAAATGTGGTATATCTACCCAATGGAGTACTATTCAGCCATTAGAAACAATGAATTCATGAAATTCTTAGGCAAATGGATGGAGCTAGAGAACATCATACTAAGTGAGGTAACTCAGACTCAAAAGGTGAATCATGGTATGCACTCACTAATAAGTGGTTATTAACCTAGAAAACTAGAATACCCAAAACAAAATCCACACATCAAATGAGATACAAGAAGAAAGGAGGAGTGGCCCCTGGTTCTGGAAAGACTCAGTGAAACAGTATTCGGCAAAACCAGAACGGGGAAGTGGGAAGGGGTGGGAGGGAGGACAGGGGAAGAGAAGGGGGCTCACGGGACTTTCGGGGAGTGGGGGGGCTAGAAAAGGGGAAATCATTTGAAATGTAAATAAATTATATCGAATAAAAAAATTAAAAAAAAACAAAAAAAACAAAAAAAATGTTAAGATAGATTCTCTTGCTTTAAAGGTAAGAGAAGTGTATAT
Source organism: Apodemus sylvaticus (assembly GCF_947179515.1). Classification (NCBI taxonomy): domain Eukaryota; kingdom Metazoa; phylum Chordata; class Mammalia; order Rodentia; family Muridae; genus Apodemus; species Apodemus sylvaticus. The sequence goes on from NC_067495.1 coordinate 36,422,007, forward strand.
GTAAACTCACAGCAGTTGTGATAGCATCTCCAAGACCTATGCACACTCAGGCCAGACAAAATCTCAGCACAGACGAGGGAGGTGGTCATGAACTCCTATCATTAACTGTTCAACTGTTGGTAACTGATAGCTGCTGTGAGAGGAGCTAGTTTTATTTTTTCATTTTATTTACATTTGATAAATTGAACATATTCCTGTGGAATATCACAAACACAAGAGTATAAAAGCAGCCAAAATTGAACTTGTTTTGGGGGTTTGTTTATTTGTTTGTTTACTGAGGTCACAATGTTGGGGGGTATGGAATAAGGGGTGGGTCTAGGAGGAGTTGGGAGAGGGTATAGATTTGATCAAAATATAATGCATGACATTATCAAAGAGACAATAAATATATTATTTAAAAGATATGTTCCCTGTATTCCTCCCCATGATTTTATAACATTAAGGGATGTTGGATTTTGCCAAAGGCTTTTTCTAAATCTAATGACATGAGCAGGTCATCTTTGTTTTAGTCTCTATGTGATGTATAACATTTATTGATTTGTAAATATTGAACCATCTTCATATTTCAGTAGTAAAACAAACTTAGTCAGGATGAATGACTTTTTTGATATTATTTTAGATTCATTTTGCCAAACTTTTATTGATAATATTTACATCTATGTTCATCTGGGGTTTTGGTTTGTAATTTTCTTTGTTTTTCGTGTCTTTATATGGTTTGGATATCATAATACTAACTTTATAAAAAGAATAGTATTGGTGTTAGTTCTTCTTTGAAGCTCTGGTAGAATTCTTCTGTGAATCCATCTGGTAAAGCAAGGAGGATGCTTTAATCTCATGGCTGGTTATGAGTAGGTTTAAGTTATTTCATCTTTGTTTAATTTTCTGACATTGTATGGGTCTAGAAATTCATCCATTTCTTTTATACTTTCCAATTTAATTGGATAGATATTTTTAAAATACATCATTTTGATTTTCTGAAGTTCATTGATATCTAAACTTAAGACACTAAAGAAACAAGTTGAGCAAAATACCAAAATATAGAAAGACATCCTGTGCTCATGGATTAGCAGGATTAATATTAGAAAAAATAGACAGACTACCAAAATCAATCAACAGATTCAATACAACCCCTGCTAGAATTCCAAGACCTTCCTTCACTGACATAGAAAAAGAAATAATTTCTACATATATATGGAGGCACAAAGCACCAAGGATACCCAAAGCAATTTGAATCTGAAGAAATACTGCAAGAGGTATCACCTTACCTGATTTCAAATTATACCTTAGAAACAAAGTAAAAAAAAAATGGCACTTGTAAAAAAACTATACACATTGACCAAAGGAATAGAATATATGACTCATATATAAATCTACACAACTATACCTACCCAATCACTAACCAAGATGCCAAAAATATTTATTGAAAAAAAAGACAATCTTCAGCAAATGGTACTGAGAAACTAGAACTTTAACATGCAGAAAATAAAAATAGGTCTATATCTCTCACTTGGCACCAAATTCATCTCAAATGGTTCAAGGATCTCAACATAAGACCTCATATACTGAAACTGATAGAGAAAGAAGGAAAAAAGTATACTTCATCTTATAGGCAAAGATAGGGACATTCTAAAAAGGAATCCAGTCATTCAAGAAATAAGACCTAAAAACTGACTGTCAGAACAAGGTCCATGAATGAAGCTGTGTGAAGATATTTCTGAGACCTTGTAAGAAAAAGAAAAGATAAGAGTCCTATAATCTCTATTACTCCAGAAAGAAACGAAATGCCAAGGAAACAATCAACCCTGTTAAAAATGTGCTATGGAACTGAACAGAAAGTCCTTCTCAAAGAAGTACATATATGTCTAGTAAACACTTTTTTTTAAAGTCTCCAACATCTTTAGCCATCAAGAAAATATATGTCAAAACTAATATTAACATTCCATCTCACTGTAGTTAGAATGGCCATCATCCGGAACACAAATGACAATAAGTGCTGATGCTGATATAAAGAATGAGAACCCTTATACACTGCAAACTAATACAGCCACTCTGGAAATTATTCTGGTGGTTTTCTGAAACACTAGAAATAGTTATCCATCCCATGTGACACAATTAAAACACTCGTAGGTGTATATCCAAGAGTTTATATCATACTTTGGAAATAGTTGCACCATGTTCACTGATGTCCTATTCACAATAGCTATGAAATGGAATCAATCTAGATGTCCATATACTGAGAAATAGATAATGAAAATGAGGTTTATATATCAAATGTCACTCACATGTAAAGAAAAATAAAATTTATAGGTAAATGAAGAAACTGGGGGGTGGGAAATTTTATTGCCTGCAATAAGAGAGAGGTACAGGGTTAAGTGCTATCTTTGTCAGAGGTTTGATCAAAAGCAAGTCAGGGAAAGAGGAGTTAATCTCAGCTAACAATTTTCAAGCCACTTCTCATCACCAAGGGACGTCAGGGTAGGAAATAAAAGTAGGAACCTGGAGGTAAGAGCTGAAGCGGAGGCCATGGAAGAGAACTGCTTGTTGGCTTGCTCCTCATGGCTTGCACAGCCTGATTTCTCATACAACTTAGGACCAACTTTTAGGGGTAGCACCACCCACGTGATCTCGGCCCTCCCACATCAATCATTAGTCAAAATGATACCCCCACAGACTTGCCTACAAGCCATACTAGTAGAGCCATTTTTTCAGTTGAACTTCCCTCTTACCAAATGACTCTAGCTTCTGTCAAGTTGACATAAAACCAAACAAGACAAGTGTAATCAAAATATGTTGCATAAAAGTATGAAAATGATGCCGTTGCATCCATTGTTATGTGTGATTAATAATATATGCCAATAAAATCTTTAAACACGAACTTAAAAATAAAATAATATATACTTACAAAATTCACAATTTGAACAGGTAATTCATTCAGAAACCGATAAACTGGTATGTGGTATCCCATGTGGGTTGAATTGAGTGATCAACCAAGGATATAGCCATCTGACTTGATTGGTCATGTAGGAAAGTTTGGGGAAACTTCGGATTTGTTCCCCAAGAGCTTCTATAGAACCTGCTAGAATGTATTCATGATTTCATAGATACCATCTTCTGGGATGACTAATTCTAGTAAAAGCAGCAGACAAACTATCCTCATTTATATTCTAGCCTCAGAAATCAAAAAACACTAATTGTGCATACTCATTAGAGATAAGCCCATAAATGCAGTTCACATTCAAGTCACAATATCACATTTATTTTAACATATTATCAATGTCATAACACCGCAAAGGTATTACTCTTACAATTTTACATATTTTCTGAGTCTCAGAGAAGTGAAATATATTTCACTAGTCTAAAAGGCTAAAAAATGTAACAAGAATTTTCATTTGTTTATTTTATGTTTGTTTACTTAGTCTCTGGTTTTACTACAGTAGTGGGGTTCACACCCAGAACCTTGTATATATTAGGTAAGTATGTATAGAATCTAAGGTATCTTCCCAACCTAGAGTTCTGGTTTGGTTTGGTTTGGTTTGGTTTGGTTTGGTTTGGTTTGGTTTGGTTTGGTTTGGTTTGGTGTGGTTTTGAGACAGATTCTCACTCAATAATCCAGGCTGGCTTATAATTCAATGAGTAACACAGGCTGCCCTTAAATTTGCAGCCATCTTTCTGTCTCCACCTTCCAAGTGCTAGGATGACACCACACCTAGCCCAGAACCCCTTCATCCTGTTTTTCAAATTTTCCAAATTTTATTAAAACAATAAATCTTAAGATTAAAGAACTCAATTGAACAACAAATGGAATAGTCACAGTAAAATCACACAAAATCAGTCCCTATATTGTTTAAAAATAAATACATACATGAGAAAAAATAGTAAAGAGCAAAGTTAATTTTACCAAAATTTATGGAGAATACAAACCATCAAATATATTAGCAAATTCTTTTTCTCAAGAGCGCTATAGGTTAAATAAATGTAATTCTTTAAATTGAATATTATACAAAACCTGTACATATATAACAGATATCATAATAAATAGAAATTTAAGTTGGTTCATTCTACAATAACACAAGCCATTTCTTTATTGTTTTATTTTACATTTATTTTTAATCATTTCTCTGTGTGTGTGTATGCATACCTCTGTGAATGTATGCTGCCACATGTGTTTGTGGGTGTCTGAATAAGCATGACTCAGATCCGCTGGAGCTGGAATCACAAGCAGTTGTGAGCTAACTGGCATGGGTGCTGTGAATGGAACTCAGGTCCTCTGGAAAACTGATAATGCTCTTTTTCTTTCTTTCTTTCTTTTTATTTTCTATGCTCTTTGTTTACATTCCAAATGATTTTCCCTTTCCCAGTCCCCCCTCTCCCTAAATCCCATAAGCCCTCTTCTCTCCACCAATTCCCCAATCACCCCCTCCCACTTCTCTGTCCTGGTACTCCCCTACAATGCTGCATCAAGCCTTTCCAGGACCAGGGCCTGCTCCTTCCTTCTTCTTGGGAATCATTAGATATGTGAGTTTTGCACTGGATATTCAGAGCTTCTGGGCAAATATGCACTTATCAGTGACTGAATTCCATGTGTATTCTTTTGTAAATGAGTTACCTCACATAGGATGATATTTTCCAGTTCCAACCATTTGCCTAAGAATTTCATGAATTCATTATTTTTATTGCTGTGTAGTATTCTGTTCTGTAAATATACCACAATTTCTGTATCCATTCCTCCATTGAGGGGCATCTGGGTTCTTTCCAGCTTCTGGCTATTATAAATAAGGCTGCTATGAACATAGTGGGGCATGTGTCCTTATTGCATGCTGAGGAATCCTCTGGGTATATGCCCAGGAGTGGTATAGCAGGATCTTCCAGAAGTGTCATGCCCAGTTTTCTGAGGACACACCAGACTGATTTCCAGAGTGGTTGTACCATCTTACAGCCCCACCAGCAGTGGAGGAGTGTTCCTCTTTCTCCACACCCTCTCCAACACCTGCTGTCTCCTGAGTTTTAACCTTAGCCATTCTGACTGGTGTAAGGTGAAATCTCAGGGTTGTTTTGATCTGCATTTCCCTAATGACTAACGATGTTGAGCATTTCTTAAGGTGCATCTCTGCCATCCGAAGTTCTTCAGGTGAAAATACTTTGTTTATCTCTATACCCCATTTTTAATAGGGTTATTTAGTTCTCTGGGGTCTAACTTCTTCAGTTCTTTGTATATATTGGATATTAGCCCTCTGACTGGTGTAGGGTTGGTGAAGATCTTTTCCCAATTTGTTGGTTGCCGTTTTGTCCTTCTGACAGTGTCCTTTGCCTTACAGAAATTTTGTAATTTTATGAGGTCCCATTTGTCAATTCTTGATCTTAGAGCATAAGCTATTGGTGTTCTGTTCAGGAACTTTTCCCCTGTGCCCATGTCCTCAAGGGTTTTCCGCAGTTTCTTTTCTATTAGTTTCAATGTGTCTGGTTTTATGTGGAGGTTCTTGATCCACTTGGTGTTGAGCTTAGTACAAGGAGATAAGAATGGATAAATTCGCATTCTTCTGCATGCTGACCTCCAACTGAACTAGCAACATTTGTTGAAAGGCTGTCCTTTTTTCCACTGGATGGTTGCAGTCAAGTGACCATAGGTGTGTGGGTTCATTTCTGGGTCTTCAATCCTATTCCATTGATCTGCCTGCCTGTCACTGTACCAATACCATGCAGTTTTTAACACAATTGCTCTGTAGTATTGCTTGAGGTCAGGGATACTGATTCCCCCAGATTTTCCTTTACTGTAGAGAAGAGTTTTAGCTATCCTGGGTTTTTTGTTATTCCAGATGAATTTGAGAATTACTCTTTCTAACTCTATGAAGAATTGAGTTAGGATTTTGATGGGGATTGCATTGAATCTGTATAGTGCTTTAGGCAAGATGACCATGTTTACTATATTAATCCTGCCAATCCATGAGCGTGGAAGATTTTTCCTTATTCTGAGGTCTTCTTCAATTCCATTCTTCAGAGTCCTGAAGTTCTTGTCATACAGATCTTTCACATGTTTGGTAAGAATCACCCCAAGATACTTTATACTGTTTGTGGCTATTGTGAAGGGTGTCATTTCCCTAACTTCTTTCTCAGCCTGCTTATTCTTTGAGTATAAGAAGGCCACTGATTTGCTTGAGTTGATTTTATAACCTGCCACTTTGCTGAAGTTGTTTATCAGCTGTAGGAGTTCTCTGGTGGAGTTTTTTGGGTCACTTAAGTATACTATCATGTCGTCTGCAAATAGTGATAATTTTACTTCTTTCTTTCTAATTTGTATCCCGTTGACCTCCTTATGTTGTCAAATTGCTCTAGCTAGAACTTCAAGTACTATATTGAAAAGACATGGAGAGAGAGGGCAGCCTTGTCTAGTCCCTGATTTTAGTGGGATTGCTTCAAGTTTCTCTCCATTTAGTTTGATGCTGGCTACCGGTTTGCTGTATATTTCTTTTACTATGTTTAGGTGTGGGCCTTGGATTCCTCTTCTTTCTCAGACTTTTAGCATGAAAGGATGCTGAATTTTGTCAAATGCTTTTTCAGCATCTAATGAAATGACCCTGTGGGTTTTTTTTCTTTGAGTTGGTTTATGTAGTGGATTGCATTTATGGATTTCCGCATATTGAAACATCCTTGCTTTCCTGGGATGAAGCCTACTTGATCATGGTGAGTGATGTTTTTGATGTGTTCTTCGATTGTGTTGGCAAGAATTTTATTGAGTATTTTTGCATCTATGTTTATAAAGGAAATTGGCCTTAAGTTCTCTTCCTTTGTTGGATCTTTGTGTGGTTTTGCTATCAGCATAATTGTAGCTTCATAGAACGAGTTCGGTAGTGTTCCTTCTGTTTATATTTTTTGGAATAGTTTGAAGAGTATTGGTGTTAGGTCTTCTTTGAAGGTTTGATAGAATTCTGCATTAAAACCATCTGGCCCTATGCTTTTTTTTTTTTTTTTTTTTTTTTTTTTTTTTTTTTTTTGAAGACTTTCTATGACCCCTTCTATTCTTTAGGCTTTATGGGACTGTTTAGATGATCTATCTGATCCTGATTTAATTTTGGTATTTGGTATCTGTCTAGGAAATTGTCCATTTCCTCCAGATTCTCCAGTTGTATTGAGAATAGGCTTTTGTAGTACGATTTGATGATTTTTTGAATTTCCTCAGTTTCCGTTGTAATATCTCCCTTTTCATTTCTAATTTTGTAAATTTAGATGCTGTCTCTGTGCCCTTGGGTCAGTCTGGCTAAGGGTTTATCTATCTTGTTGATTTTCTCAAAGAACCAGCTCCTGGTTTTGTTGATTCTTTCTATGGTTCTCTTTGTTTCTACTTGATTGATTTAGGCCCTGAGCCCTAACTCCAGCCTCCTAAAAAGCCCTAAATACCTCAAATTCCAGACCCTGCTCTTTGTTAAAAATTAGGTGAAAGGTCATATTCCTTGAGCCCACTCTTTGTTAGGAAAGAAGGTTACTGTCTTGCTTTTTCCAGGGTGTAGTTTCCCTCCTTGTATTGGTCTTTTCCTCCTATTATTCTTTGTAGGGCTGGGTTTGTGGAAAGATATTGTGTAAATTTGGTTTTGTCATGGAATGCCTTGGTTTCTCCATCTATGGTGATTGAGAGTTTTGCTGGGTATAGTAGTCTTGGCTGGCATTTGTGTTCTCCTAGCGTCTGCATGAGATCTGCCCAGGATCTTCTAGCTTTCACGGTCTCTGGTGAGAATTCTGATGTAATTCTGATAGGTCTTCCTTTATATGGTACTTGGCCTTTTTCTCTTATTGTTTTTAATATTCTTTCTTTGTTTAGTACATTTGGGGTTTTGAATATTATATGATGGGAGGTATTTCTTTTCTGGTCCAGTTTGTTTGCAGTTCTGTAGGCTTCTTGTATATTCATGGACATCTCTCTCTTTAGGTTAGGAAAGTTTTCTTCCATAATTTTGTTGAAGATATTTGCTGGCCCTTTAAGTTGTAAATCTTCACTCTCATCTATGCCTATAATCCCTAGGTTTGGTCTTCTCATTGTGTCCTTGATTTCCTGGATATTTTGGGTTACAAGCTTTTTGCATTTTGCATTCTCTGACTGTTTAGTCCATGGTTTCTAAGGTATCTTCAGCATCTGAGATTCTTTCTTCTATCTCTTGTATTCTGTTGCTGATATTTGCATCTATGTCCCCTGATTTCTTCCCAAGGTTTTCTATCTCCAAAATTGTCTCCCTTTGTGATTTCTTAGTTGTTTCTACTTCTGTTTTTAGATCCTGGAAGTTTTTGCTCAGTTCCTTCACTTGCTTGTTTGTGTTTTCCTGTAATTCTTTAAGAGATTTTTGTATTTCCTCTTTCATGACTTCTGCCTGTTGACCCAAGTTCTCCTGTGTTTCTTTAAGTGATGTTTGCATTTTCTCCTTATTGACTTCTAACTTTTGATCTATATTCTCCTGAATTTCCTTAAATGATTTTTGTGTTTCCCTTATAAGGACTTCTAAATTTTCATCCATTTTCTCCTGAATTTCTTTAAGTGATTTACTTATGTCCTTCATGTGTTCCTCTAACAGCATCATGACCAGTGATTTTAAATGCAAATCTTGTTTTTCTGGTTTGTTGGAGTATCTAGAACTTGCTGTTGTTTGAGAATTGGGTTCAGATGCTGCCATATTGCCTTGATATCTGTTAGTAACGTTCCTGCATTTGCCTTTTACCATCTGGTTATCTCTGGTGTTAGTTGGTCCTGTTGTCACTGGCTAGTGCTTGGACCTCCTGTGAGCCTGTAAGGCTATTCCAACACCACTGGATGACTGGGTTTCCTCTAGCACAGATTTCTGATGGGCTGTCCTCCTCTTGGGTGCCCTTGGAGCCCTGATGTGTCTTGCCCCAAGCAATGTTATACTCGGGTTGTCTCCGTGAACCTGGTGCTGCCCCTCTGCCAAGTCATAGAGCAAAGATGGTGGATGCTACATGTCCCTTTTCCAAGTGCTGATCACTCTGTAGGGCAAACGAACCCAGACAGGGTTGGCACACAGACGGCCTGCAGAACTGCCCAGGCCCTGGGTGCAGGCAGAAGCCTGACAAGCTGAGATCCAAGTGATGTTAGACTCAGGCTATGTCTGGGTACCTGGCTGTGCCTGTCAGATCTGTCTGGTGTCTGTGAGCCAAGATTGTGGAGAATGCTCTTAACCCTTAAGTCATCACCACATAAACCATTTCTAATGACATCTTTTTCCCACAAAATTGTGACCTCTATAAGGTCAGGGGCCTATTTTGGCCATCATGGCTCTCTCTAATTCTTCCCTACTTCAGTTTTCCCACAAATGATGTGTCACTAGCCAGACCTCTCATCCTGTATCCCAACAACAATCTAGCATGCAGGTCCTTCTTGCCCAGTTGTGTTTGAGTCAGATGAGACAAAAGATGGAGACAGAGACTGAGGATATAGTTCTGGTAGAGTACTTGCCTCATGTATGTGAAGCCCTGGATTTAGCCCCTAGCACCAAGAACAACAACAACAATGAAAGCAAAAACAAAACCATAGAGATCAGCCCTGGACTACGATATCCAAAATGGGACTTGGTTCTTAGATGAGAATGAAAGAGACTTTTAGCACTTCAGAACTCAGTCCACTGGAGCTAGTGACAGCCTCAAGAGAGCCTCTCATGCTTACTCTGAATTTAGGTTAAGAGGATCCAAATGTCTACTCTAGGTATTCTAGTGTCATTGGTAAAATAGCAGTGCAGCTATGCAGAATGGGGACACTGTGGTGCTTACCCAGAGATCCTAGAGCTCATTTTTGACTTGACAAACAGGTGATTGAGTGTGATGGCTAATCGTTGTTGTCAACTTGACTACATCTGGAATTAAGTGTAACCCAAATGCCAGGACACAAATTTGTGGGATTTTTCTTGACTAGATTATTTGAAGTGCAAAGAACCACTTTAAATCTGGATAGGTTGAAATCAGCAGAAGCAGCATAAATCTAGGCCATGTTTCTGGTGGCAGCTAACATGAAAGGACATGAAAAAATGTTTGCATGCTTTCCTTCATTCTCTGTGACAAGCACATCTATCCTGCAGTTGAGGCATTTCGTCCCTGGTATTTAGAACTTCCAACATAGACTAAGTACCAGCTGAGTCATCCAGCCTCCTAGACTGAGCACCTATTGTATTCTTAGCCTTCACTTTGGAAGGCAGCCATTGTCTGACTATCCAGACCACAGCCTGTATGCAGCTTTAATAAAGCCCCTTTTATTATAGGTCCCTTTTCCTCTAGAGCTGTGGTACTCAACCTGCGGGTCATGACCTCCTTGGTAATTTGAGTGACCAATTCATAAAGGTCACCTAAAACCACTGGAAAACACAGATATTTACATTATGGTTCATAACTAGTAAAATTATAGCTATGAAGTAGCAGCAAAAGTAATTTTAGGGTTGGGGTTCACCACAACATGAAAAACTATATTAAAGGGTCACAACATTATGAGGGTTAATAACCACTGCTCTAGAGAATCCTGAAGAACTAATACACCCAGTAACTGTGCTCTTAACCTCCACCACTTGTGGTTTTGTAGCTGTGAATGAAACCTAAGATACATGCATTTGAACTTAATGACCAGTTAGTTCAACCATCCACAGTACTGAGTCTATATATGTGAAAGTATTCTTAAACTCCTCATGCAGTGATGAGTTATATCCTAAACTGGAAATTCATTTTGATCCTGAAGGGTATTTTGTTTTGGTTTAAAGATTTTTTAATTTATTTATTTTTAGTTTATATGTATTGGTGTTTTGTCTATGTGTATCTGTGCATGCAATACCTGCAGATGCCAGCAGAGGGAGCTAAATCCTCTGGGACTTGGTGTTACAGACTTGTGAGCTGCCTTGTGGGTACAAGTAATTGAGTACTCTGGAAGAGCAGCCAGTGCTTTGCTTTATTTTATTTTATTTTATTTTATTTTATTTTATTTTATTTTATTTTGTTTTGTTTTTTCAAGAAAGGGTTTCTATGTGTAGTCCTGGCTATTCTGACACGCACTCTGTAGACCAGGCTGGCCCTGAACTCAGAGATCAACTTGCCTCTGCCTTTCAAGTGCTTGGATTAAAGGTGTGCGCCACCACTGCCTTGCTTACAGACAGAGCTTTTAAATATTGGGCCATCTCTCTGACCTCTAAGCCTGAGTTTTATATTATGAATATGGGCTATTGGCCCTGACTCAAGTCTTGAGGATGGAGATTCATCGTGGTTCTTTGTGGAAGCTAGTGTGTTACTCTACTATCTATTTGAAGGTCTACTTGAGGCCAAAGCAAGCTACAGATTTGGTATCTCAACACATCCTGGGGCTGGGGGTGTAAATAAGAAACAACAATCTTTATCTCTCAGTCCCATGTGAACTCTTTGCTGAGCAGAGATTCAAGGATACCTAAACAACCAATCCAAATCCTACATAAATAATAATAAGGGCTTTCAACTTTTACACTAGAAACTGATTCTACCTGGTGTTTAAAGTTGCTTGATAATAATTTAGGCAATCTGTTGAAGCCTCTGTACAGAGAATTGTGCCAAATAATGTATTCGAGGGGCTTTATCAGCAGTTGCTGCTACCTGAAGTCTTTATTGGCCACTTTTCTGGAGGGCCAATGAGAGCATTGGGATTCCCTGAAAGAAATCACTAGAAAGGCACTTAGATTTCAAACAGATAAGCTGTTGACAACTCAAATAATGTATTCTTACAGACCTGTGACTGGTGTTTGCTTGGCATATGAGGTCATGGTTTTATTGAGACAGCTTTCACAAACACTTTCTTTCATAGGTTTGATCCTGGTGTGTTTATCCTCTGCAAAGGACCCAGTATTTCAGATATAATTTTCACTTTCCCCAAACCATTCCTTTAATTGTAGAAATGCAGGCCTATCATAAACAATACAGTTACTTTAAAAGGACAACATGTGGCCTTTGCCACCATCTAGTGGAAGTGCTAAGCTTTACACTGAAATAATTTTGGCTTTAGTATGATCAGTCTATACCCAACAAAGATGAAATTGAACCTGTAGAGAACATATCCAGTGGATAGACACAGCCTCTGGTTGAGGGATGGGGCCTCCCACCCATCTAGAAAATGTTAACCTAGAATTGCTCCTGTATTGAGGAAATACACGGACAAAGAGTGGAGCAGAGACTGAAGGAAAGGGCATTCAGAGACTGTCCCACCTGGGGATTCATCCCATCTGCAGACACCAAACCCAGACACTATTGTGGATGCTAAGAAGTGCTTGCTGACAGGAGCCTGATATAGCTGTCTCCTGAGAGGCTCTGCCAGAGTCTGACAAAAACAGATGTGGATGCTTGCAGCCAACCATTGGACTGAGCACAAGGTCCCCAATGGAGGAGTTAGAGAAAGGATCCAAGGAGCTGAATGGGTTTGTAGCTCCATAGGAGGAACAACAATATGAGCCACCCAGGACCCCCAGAGCTCCCAAGGACTAAACTACCAACCAAAGAGTACACATGGAGAGATCCATGGCTCCAGCTGCATATGCAGCAGAGGATGGCCTTGTCAGACATCAATGGTGGAAGAGGCCCTTGGTCCTGTGAAGGCTGGAGGCCCCAATGTAGGGAAATGCCAAGACATAGAAGCAGGAGTGGGTGGGGGAGCACCCTCATAGAGACTGGGGGAGGGAGGGTGGGATAGGAGGTTTTCAGAGGGGAAACCGGGAAGGGGGATAACATTTGAAAGGTAAATAAATAAAATAACCAATAAAAAAGAAAAAAATATGGTCAGTCTACTACTTCATCCCATGGGAAGACATTTAAAACATTGCTAAATTAATTGAAATATGGGATAGAAATATTTTATGATAGAATTGAAGATTTACATGGAAAATATTTCTGATAAAATTGTAGAAAAATATAAAAGAAACATGTTAGAATTGAAGATTATCATGGAAAATTTTACATAGATATAATAATGGTAGGCATAAAACTATTCCTAAGTTGACTGAAAGTGGAATTATAAAAATTTTCTTATAAACTTGAAAATTTACCTGGAAAATATTTCTGATAAAATTGAAGAAATATATAGAAAAACGTTAAAATTAAAAATTATCGTGGAAATTATACATATAAAATGATAGGCATAAAGATAATTCTAAGTTGATTGAAGGTGTAATTATAAACATTTCAGATAAAATTGAAGATTTATATGGAAAATAGTTCTGGTAAAATTCAAGAAATATATAGACAAACATGTGAAAATTGACTATTTCATGGAAAATTTTACATATAAAATGGTAGATATAAAAACTCTTTCTAAATTAATTGAAGGTGGAATTAGAAACATTTGTGATAAAATCAAAGATTTACATTGAAAACATTTCTGATAAAATAAAAGAAGTATATAGAAAGACATATTAAAATTGAAGATTATCATGAAAAACAATGCAGATAAAATGGTAGACATAAAAAAATTGCATGACACTTCCGGATGACCCTGCTATACCTCTACTGGGCATATACCCAGAGGATTCCCCAGCATGCAATAAGGACACATGCTCTACTATGTTCATAGCAGCCTTATTTATAATAGTCAGAAGCTGGAAAGAACCCAGATATCCCTCAATGGAGAAATGGATACAGATAATGTGGTATATTTACACAATGGAGTACTATTCAGCCATTAGAAACAATGAATTCATGAATTTTTTTAGGCAAATGGATGGAACTGGAAAATATCATCCTAAGCGAGGTAACGCAATCACAAAAGAATACACATGGAATGCAATCATTGATAAGTGGATATTAATTAGCCCTGAAACTCTGAATACTGAAGATACAATTAGCATATCAAATGATTCCAATGAAGAAGGAAGAAGAGGACCCTAATCCTGGAAAGGCTTGATCCAGCATTGTAGGGGAGTACCAGGACAGAGAAAAGGGAGGGGAAAAGACAGGAGAATGGATGGAGAGAAGAGGACTTATGGAACATATGGGAGGGGGGGACTGGGAAAGGGGAAGGCTTTTAGAATGTAAACAAAGAATATAGAAAATAAATTTAAAAAATTTTAAAAAATTGCTAAATTAATTTAAAGGGGAATTATAAACATTTTCTGATAAAATTGAAGATTTACATGAAAAATATTTTATTAGTATATCTATTTTTATTGGGGAGTGGATATTTTTTAATTAGATATTTTTTATTTACATTTCAAATGTTATCCCCTTTCCACATTTCCTCTCTGCAAATCCCCTATCCCATCCCCCTCCCCCTGCTCACTAACCCACTCACTCCCACTTCCCTGCCCTGGCATTCCCCTACACTATGACATCAAGCCTTCACAGGACCAAAAGCCTCTCCTCCCATTGATGTCTGAAAAGGCCATCCTCTGCTACATATGCGGCTCCATGTGTACTCTCTTAAACAAACAATTTTACAAGTCATGGAAGTTTAACATCTTAACAGAACTCCCATCTCTGTATATGTTCTGTGCTGTCTGAAATTCTGTTACATTTGTGTTTACTTTCCCATCCAGAGAGCTTTTAGTTCCTCTAGAAATTTCTTATTTCTCATATGTAAATCAAATCATCTCCTCTCCTTTATAAAACAATTCCAATTATTAATATGTATAGAAGTGTTTTGCTCAAGAATATAATTTAGTGGATACACACACATATTATATAGTCTTTATTTACATTACAAATGATATCACCTTTCCTGGATTCCCCCCTCCCAGAAAGTCCCATAAGCCCTCTTCCCTTCCCCTGTTCTCCAATCACCCCCTTCCCATTCATGAAATTCTTAGGCAAGGGGGTGGAATTGGAGCATGTCATCCTGAGTGAGGTGACCCAATCACAAAAGAACACTCATTGGTATGCACCCACTGATAAGTGGATATTAGCCTAGAAGCTTGGAATGCCCAAGATACAATTCACATATCAAATAATGCCCAAGAAGAAGGAAGGAGAGGCCCCTGGACCTGGAAAGGCTCAGTGCAGCAGTGTAGGGGAATACCAGGACAGGGAAGTGGGAAGGGGTGGACGGGGGAACAGGGGGAGGGAAGAGGGCTTATGGGACTTTCAGAGATGGGGGATCCAGGAAAGGGGGAATCATTTGAAATGTAAATAATGTGTGTGTGTGTGTGTGTGTGTTCTTAACCTTACTAATGCTATGCCCCTGTAATAAAATTCTTCATAAAATTTAGTTCATAACCATAAAATTATTTTCATTGCTACTTCAGCACTGTAATTTTGCTACTGTTATTAATCAAAATGTAAATACCTGATATGCAGGATTTCTGGTATAAAACTGCCAAAGTGGTCACAACCCACAGGTTATTAAAGTCCAGGAATCAAAAGCCCCCTTTGGCTTCCCTAATCAACATCCCCAATCAAAATTAAATACCTTATCCTAAGACAGGGCTTGCTCTTTTACCTTTATAAACTGCCATCTGTGTCTTCTTTACCCAGAGGCAGTCCTTTGTTCCACTCACTTGGGAAAAATACCCTTTCCCCACTCCATTATTTTCTTCCCCTTCTTCCTCATTCTCTGCCTCTTTGTTGGCTCATTTCCATTTGTCCCTCTAGGACAAATAGTTCTCCTTTCTGCTGAGAACATGATCTTGGGAAATCTTGCGCCAGACCCTTTAGTATGAACCTCAGTACATTTTTATGTAACTGTCCAATTATAATCAGGAGGGATCATGTATTTAATCTGTGGATTAATTTGTCACTAGACAAAATATATTCAACTTATCAATGACACAAAATAGAAGGCAAGAACAAAGGAATGCTTCTCTTGGATACATGCTGTTCCCCTTGGAATAAGTCAAGCTACACAAATCTAGAGTTCTTAGGTCAAAGATCAGATATGCCTCCTTCTTACTAAAGAATTTACCAACATGGTCTGTAAGAGCACAGGGGTGTTTCAGATACTATAGTGCTTACATCGGTAGCTTTTGTGAAAAACTAAATCAGCAAGAACCCAGGGTTGAGTGTAGAGATGGCTCAGCTGTTAAAAGTGTTGACTGCTCTTGCAGAGGACCCAGTTTGGTTGCTAGCACACACACTGCAGCTCACAAGCACCTGCAACTCAAGCTCCAGGGGATCCAGCATATTGGTTGCTGTAACAAAGGCAACTTATTTTAAGAAGCATTTAACTGGGACTTGCCTATAGATTGAGAAAGTAAATCCAGGTACACTGGTAGGAAATGTGGGCACAGGCAGGAACATGGTGTTGGAAATACTAGCTAAAAGCTTACATCTTTTGTTCCACTCTCCCGGGAGGAAAATAACTCCCCCCCTCCCTTGTTGCCTCCCCCCTCTCCCTCATTCATTACCTCTTCTTTTTCTCATTTCCTGTCCTTTGTCACTCTGGGGCAAATAGTTCTCCTTTCTGCTGTGAACACAGATGTGAGGTAGAGAAAGGAGGGTTGGGAGAGAGAGAAAGAGAGAGAGACAAAGAGGCAGAGCATCTCAAATAGTATGACATGGAAGATTGAAACCTCAAAGCCAACTCCTAGTAACATTCTTCCTCCAACAAAGCCTCTTTATCTTTCCCAAACAGTCATACTAGCTGGGACCACCGTTCAAACTTTTGAGCCTGTGGGAGTGGGATGTTTCTCATTCAAACCACCAAAAGGGCTAGAGAAATGACTCAGCAGTTAAAAGAGCATACTGCTTAAGAACCTGAATTTGTTTCCCAGCACTCAAGTCAGGTGGCTCACAACCACCTCTAACTCTAGATCCAAGAGATCCAATGCCTTTTTCTGGCCCCCTCAAAAAATTGTATTTGTGCAAACATGTGTGAGCACACACACACACACACACATGTTTAAAATCAATAAAAATGGTATAATTATAACCTCAAAAACTTATAAAGAAAAAATAACAATAAAAGGCAGAATTTATTGTATGTCATGATTTCAGAAGTGCAAGTCCAAAAATGGAAGAGTATGTGGTGAAGTAGAGCTATTCAACTCTTGGCAGGCACGACCCAGAGGGCATCAGAAACAACATACACCACATAAGGACGAATTCCCAGTGACCATACTTTCTCCAATGAGACTCTACTTTCCACTGCTTCACCACCTCCCAATGGTCAGTTTGGATTTTTAATTCATTGTGAATTAAATCATTCATTGGGTCAGATCCCTTATTCTCTGTCTGCAGAAATGTCCTCTCAGACATGCCTAGAAATGTCCAACTGATTGCCTGTTTATCTCTCAATCAAACCAAATTGAAATGATTAACCATCAAAAACCCTAGCTCCTTA
Organism: Apodemus sylvaticus; assembly: GCF_947179515.1. Classification (NCBI taxonomy): domain Eukaryota; kingdom Metazoa; phylum Chordata; class Mammalia; order Rodentia; family Muridae; genus Apodemus; species Apodemus sylvaticus. Next base: position 36,439,261 of record NC_067495.1, read on the forward strand.
TTGGAAGAAAGTTGTGCTATCCACTACCCACCATGTGTTTCTCTGTGGAAGTCTATTTTTCATGATTGGATACTCACAATGGACCACAGGATATAGGATGAGATGTACAATTCACATGAATAGGTTGAGTAAGCTCTATCCATGGCCCTGAATTAGAAACTTATAAATGCTATTGTTTGAATCATGTATGGAGATAACTTGGAGCTGGATTTGTTCATATAAGAATGTACAGAAGGAAAACTCTACCAAGGTGTGATATGTACCTGTAGCTCCTACATAAGAAAGGTTATATAATTTCTACATGGACATGAAGATCCTAAAAAATAAAATAAGGCCATAAAGCTGTACTAATCTAAGCAGTGTGGAACTAGCATAATAACAGACATAAAGACAATGAACCAAAATAAAATCTAAGAAATAAACACATATATAAATACATATATGGTAAAGTAACCTTCAACAAAGGTGCTGACAATTCATAATGGAACAAGAATAATCTCTCAATAAATAATGTTAGAAAATTAAATACACACAATAGAGAAATTGGGACTTTATTTTACATAATATTCAAAAATAATATAAACTATATTAAATATTTAAGACTTAAAACTGTAACCTTTCTAGGAGGAAACTAGTTGACATTATTTTTGGCAATTGTTTGGGAATAGCACATCAAAAGTAGAAACTACTGTTCAGAAACTTTCTCCCTGTACCGATGTCCTCAAGGGTCTTCCCCAGTTTCTTTTCTATTAGCTTCAGAGTGTCTGGCTTTATGTGGAGGTCCTTGATCCATTTGGATTTGAGCTTAGTACAAGGAGACAAGGATGGATCAATTCGCATTCTTCTGCATGCTGACCTCCAGTTGAACCAGCACCATTTGTTGAAAAGGCTATCTTTTTTCCATTGGATGTTTTCAGCCTCTTTGTCGAGGATCAAGTGGCCATAGGTGTGTGGGTTCATTTCTGGATCTTCAATCCTGTTCCATTGATCCTCCTGCCTGTCACTGTACCAATACCATGCAGTTTTTAACACTATTGCTCTGTAGTATTGCTTGAGGTCAGGGATACTGATTCCCCCAGATTTTCTTTTGTTGCTGAGAATAGTTTTAGCTATCCTGGGTTTTTTGTTGTTCCAGATGAATTTGATAATTGCTCTTTCTAACTCTGTGAAGAATTGAGTTGGGATTTTGATGGGTATTGCATTGAATCTGTATAGTGTTTTAGGCAAAATGGCCATTTTAACTATATTGATTCTACCGATCCATGAGCATGGGAGGTTTTCCCATTTTTTGAGGTCTTCTTCCATTTCCTTCTTCAGAGTCTTGAAGTTCTTGCCATACAGATCTTTCGCATGTTTGGTAAGAGTCACCCCAAGATACTTTATACTGTTTGTGGCTATTGTGAAGGGGGTCATTTCCCTAATTTCTTTCTCAGCCTGTTTATCCTTTGAGTATAGGAAGGCCACTGATTTGCTTGAGTTGATTTTGTAACCTGCCACTTTGCTGAAGTTGTTTATCAGCTGTAGGAGCTCTCTAGTGGAGTTCTTTGGGTCACTTAGGTAGACGATCATGTCGTCTGCAAATAATGATAGTTTGACTTCCTCCTTTCCAATTTGTATCCCTTTGACCTCCTTATGTTGTCGAATATGCTCTAAGAGCAAGAATTGACAAATGGGACCTCATAAGGTTACAGAGTTTCTGTAAGGCAAAGGACACCATCAAGAGGACAGATCGGCAACCAACAAATTGGGAAAAGATCTTCACCAATCCTACATCAGATAGAGGGCTAATATCCAATATATATAAAGAACTCAAGAAGTTAGACTCCAGAAAACCGAACAACCCTATTAAAAAATGGGGTACAGAGTTAAACAAAGAATTCTCACCTGAAGAACTTCGGATGGCGGAGAAGCATCTTAAAAAATGCTCCACTTCATTAGTCATTAGGGAAATGCAAATCAAAACAACCCTAAGATTTCATCTTACACCAGTCAGAATGGCTAAGATTAAAAATTCAGGAGACAGCAGGTGTTGGAGAGGGTGCGGAGAAAGAGGAACACTCCTCCACTGCTGGTGGGGTTGCAAATTGGTACAACCACTCTGGAAAGCAGTCTGGCGGTTCCTCCGAAAACTGGGCACCTCACTTCCAGAAGATCCTGCTATACCACTCCTGGGCATATACCCAGAGGATTCCCCAACATGTAATAAGGATACATGCTCTACTATGTTCATAGCAGCCCTATTTATAATTGCCAGGTGCTGGAAAGAACCCAGGTATCCCTCAACAGAAGAGTGGATACAAAAAATGTGGTATATCTACACAATGGAGTACTATTCAGCCATTAGAAACAATGAATTCATGAAATTCTTAGGCAAATGGATGGAGCTAGAGAACATCATACTAAGTGAGGTAACCCAGACTCAAAAGGTGAATCATGGTATGCACTCACTAATAAGTGGTTATTAACCTAGAAAACTGGAATACCCAAAACATAATCCACACATCAAATGAGATACAAGAAGAAAGCAGGAGTGGTCCCTGGTTCTGGAAAGACTCAGTGAAACAGTATTTGGCAAAACCAGAACGGGGAACTGGGAAGGGGTGGGAGGGAGGACAGGGGAAGAGAAGGGGGCTTACGGGACTTTCGGGGAGTGGGGGGGGGGCTAGAAAAGGGGAAATCATTTGAAATGTAAATAAATTATATCAAATAAAAAAAAAGTAGAAACTACTAAAGCAAAATTAAATAAGCAGGACTATATTAAACTAAAAACATATTTGTCCAAGAAAGCCAACCAAATGAAATGATAATTATTTGGAAAATAATTATCTGTGCATGCCAAACCTCATAAGAGATTGATATACAAACTATATGAGGAAATTTTACAACTAACAAGAAAACTAAAAACTACCTTCAGTTATGAGATGGGGTAGAGAGTAGGTAACAGTTACTGCAGAAACTCATAATTAGTCAAAGATATGAAAGTAAGTGACTCTTTAATACCTAACCCAAATGGGACATTTATGTCACTCCCTCCAAGGCTCAAAGGATGTAGATGAGGAGGGAACAGGATGATGTAAGAGCTGGAAGAAAAAGTGAAGTATTATAGAACTGTCCTCTTGCTGGATGCTGCTACAGTCTTGAACTCTCAGCAGCTGTGATTGCCTGCCTAAAAGCTACACAAGACCACTCCATGAACATCTTCTCATGGGGAGAAGAAGTGTTCATACGACTCTACCCTTCCTGGACAATTTGTGCTATGTTAACAGTTCTAACATGGAGGAACTTGAGAAACCTGCCCTACCCCTCATTGAGAACCTACCAGCCATTAATGGTTGCTAATGAAAAGAGTTTTTCCAAAAGTATAGCCACAGTAAAGTACTATGTTTCTGCAAATAACCCGCCATCCATTTTACTGTAAGTAACCATACTTCAAATCATTGAAGACCTTCTCCAAAAATAAATGGACAAAGGGCCTGAAAAGACTTGCTTTTGACAATGATACACAACAGGGCATATTAGAATGGACTCAATATCTCTAAGCATCAAGGAAATGCACATCAAAACAATAAGATATTTCCTCACACGTTAGGATGGTTATTATCAAAGAATCAAAAGATAGAAAGTATGTCAAAAATGTGGGAAAGAGTGAATCTCTTTGTGAGAATGTGAATTGGCACAGCCACTATAAACACCAGGATAGAAGTTCCTCAAGAAGGTATAAATAGCACTACCATATGTACCATCAATCCCACTTCTGGATATATGCCCAAAGGAATTGAAATGGGAACTAAAAAACATACCTACATTCTTACATCCAGGACACTATTATTTACAGGAGCCAAAACACAGAAAGTACATGACCATCAATGAGTGGATAAAGAAAAATAAAACGCAGGTGTTTAAGTTATTTGACCCTAAAAAATAAGGAAATCCTACCATTTATGGCAACATGAAATGGCCTAGAGGAGACTATGCAGTGAAAGAAGCCAAACATAGGATATTTATGATCTCACACCTATGTCAATTCTAGAAATAGTCTAACAGTGGCTTAGGGTTAGAGGATATGGGAGAGGAGCTGATGTAGTTCAAAGGGTACAACCATTAAGCTAACCAAAATGATTACTTTCTAGACATCTAATATGCAACATGGTCACTAGAGCTAACAATACTGTATAATAAACTTACAATTAGTAAAGAGGATAGACCTTAAATCTTCATAATATAGGCATGTAACTGCATCGGAAATAAATATGTTAAAGGACCTAATTGTGAACATTTCAAGTATTTCATACAAATATCAAAACATGGGAGTGAACTGCCCATTTCCTGCTTACACAGATGTTTACTGTGAAGTGTTCATATGAGGAAACAGTGAAATTTAGTAGCCTGAGGTTGTATTGACATCAAAGAACCAAGAGGAGTCCTTGAAGAAAAACGAAACAAAAAACTGGAACCCAATATAGAGGTAATGCCTGAGATGAATGAGAAGTATTTTCTTGCTCTCTCATGAGAGAAATTTGACAAAGGCTCTGTTATGGGTTGAAATGTGTTCTCTTAAACACTAATATGTGAAGTCCTAACACATACTATCTCTAAATGTGACCTTGCTTAGAAGTAGGAACTTTCCAGCATCAGTGCCTCAGCTTCTGTCTCTGTCTCTGTGTCTCTCTCTGTCTCTCTCTGTGTCTTCCAGTCCCTCTGTCTGTCTGTCTGACTGTCTGTCTGTCTGTCTCTATCTCTCTCATGTCCCTATCCCAAGATGACTTTTTGTTCCCCATACCCAGTAAACCACTTACGTGAGACCTGTCACATGGTACCACCTCTTTACATCATGCTTTGGCACAGACCCACCAAGATACCTTTTGCCACTTAATTCTAACAGTTGGCATCATTATAAGAAGATAAAATGTGGATACAGAAACATATAAGGAATGGCAGGTTATGAGGAAGTTGGCCATCTGTAGGTCAAATAGTACAACCTGAAACAGACCATTCCTCTCAGCCCTCAGGAGAAAACAATTCTGCTAACACTTGATGTCTGCCTTCTAGGGCTGGGCATGTCTCTCAGTGGTAGAACATTTGCCTAATACATATGAGGTGGTAGACTCAACCACCACCACCACCACCACCACCACCCCAGACATGTAAAGACTTCAGACTTCCAAATTATGAGACACATTTCTGTTGTTTGAAATACTGATGCATAGGATTATTTCAGTCTTCTTGTATCTGTAGAGGCCTGATTTGTAACTGATTTTTATTTCACTGACTTGCACACAGGCTCATGTTCAGATCCTTTTCTTACAGAGTCCAGGTCCACCAGCACAAAATTGGCAGCCATAATGTGTTGGCCACTTTG